>NW_019946892.1:52121-57176 GCF_002910315.2 Salvelinus sp. IW2-2015 | reverse complement strand
CAGGCACATCATTACAGATAGCAGAGGGGCACACGTCCAACACTCAGACAATTCATTACAGATAGCCATGGGCCACACTCAACACTCAGACAATTATTACAGAAATAGCCAGGGGGCCACCTCACATCATCGACAGAGACACTAAACCAGACATCATTAACAGATAGCAGGACACACCAGGACTCAAGGGGCACAACTCCAACACTCAGCCATCATCATATATGGGACACTGAACATCAGACATAAAACATAGAGAGGCACACCTCCAAACACTCAGACAGTTCATTACAGATAGACAAGGAGGGACACTCCAACACTCAGACATTTCATTAACAGTCATAGCCAGGGACACTCTAGACATCATTAAGGCATATGCCAGGGCACACTCCAACACTCAGACAGCATTACAGAACCAGCGGGCACACTCCAAACCACTCAGACATCATTACAGATAAGCCAGGGCACACTCCAAACACTCAGACATCATACAAATAGCCAAGGGGCACACTCCAACACTTCAGGACATCATTACAGAATAGCCAGGGGCACACATCCAACACTCCAGACATATAGACAATAGCCGAGGCGACACTCCAACACTCAACATCATACAGATAGACAGGAGGGACACTCCAACCACTCAGAACATCATTACAGATCACCGCAAGGGACACTCCAACACGTCAGAATCATTACAGATAAGACAGGAGGACACTCCAACACTCAGACAGTCATTACAGATAGCAGGGGCACCACTCCAACACTACAGACCCATAATTTACAAAACTATGCATTGTGTCTTAGTGAAGTTCAGCCAATCAGAGGATAAGAGACAATGACCAGGGATGTTCCTCGTTTAGTGAGTCCTCCAGATCAGAGCATAGTGATGGGGGATGACCCCAGGGTGATGTAATCATCTGATGCCATCATTCATGAAAACCAAACCTATACTTGAATCAAATAAACCTGAAGATCTTTCCATGAATTGTAGTTTAACATACGCTAGTCTGCCAATGCCTGTATTGTTCGCCAGGAAGACATACTGTACCTAACATGCTGTTTAATCTTCAAAATAAAAGTACAGAAGAAGCTGTTATCTATTTGTATAGTTTACGTACACTTGATTATTCCATTGCTGTACTACATTTGTTGTTTATGTGTCGCCATCTGCTATGTTTTATCCTTGGCCAGTCCCAGTTCGTAAATAGAAGCTCTTTCTCAAACTGCGGCCAACCTGTAAGATAAAAAGAGGAAATAAATAAAATAGTATATAACTTGTAAACATGTTTGAATTTTCTTCATCAGTGAAGAAATTAAAATCGCGCGAAATGCCTCCCAAACTGACATATGGCCCCGTAATCATAAACAAACTAATAATATGTAAATACAAATTCAGCAATATACAACACCCTATCTAATTATAATGTAGAACAAATCAGCAGTTCCTATCAATAGTACATACTTTTTTAATGACTTCAAAATGCTTTTACTAGTTTCTTATACAAAAAATATAAACAGCCCGTCTGCTTTGTGAAAACAAGACCAGTATTGAATAATTCATACAGAAAGGGACAGCTCGGTAAGCAGAGAGAGACAATATCCTGGTACCTTATCAACTGTAAATCTGCTAACTATAATAGTTTAGTGATTTGTAGTTAGTAATTTGAAACCTGGAAACGAGGGTTAAGGATTGATTGGAGGAAGAACACGATACCTACAATAACAATATGGAAGTCAAAAAACAACAGTACACAACAATGCATCAACTTTAAACATGACAATATTCTGTCTAGGCCCCATAAATGGCCACCCTATTCCCTATATATCCACTACTAGCCCTATCTGGCCCTGTAAAACAACCAGTGCACTTACATAGGAAATAGGGTTCCATTTGGGCCTCTGCTTCAGAATCAGGTGCGTAGATCTCCCAACTACAGGTCCCTGTTGTGCTGCTGATAAGTTGGGAAGTAGGACGTCCGATGATGCCCCTGACGATACACCCACCATCTCTTAGCAGTTTACTCGGCCACCTGTCACCACCGGCCGTGTCACCTGTACACAAACCACCCAAGGCTAACGTTAGCCAATACATATCCATCCCATTCTATTTATACTAGCTATAGGGCTTCTACCTCACTCAACACCAATGTTGGGCTCTGCCAATCCCAATCTCACAACCCTTTTCCAGGACTCTGCTGATTTCAGCCTGGAGCGGTAAATGTTATTAGCTGGTCAGAACAGTAGTTTATATCAGCCTGGAGGATGGGTAATGTTAATCTGGTCAGAAACAGTATGTTTACTTCCAGCTGCGGAGCGGGTAATGCTTATACTGGTCAGAACAGAGTTTATTCAGCCTGGAGGGGTAATGTTATGCTGGTCAGAAACAGTAGTTTATGTACAGCCTGTGAGGGGTAATGTTAATTACTGGTCAGTAACAGTAGTTTATTCAGCCTGGAGGCCTGGTAATGGTTAATGACTGGTCAGATACAGATAGTGTTATTTCAAGTCCTGGAGGGGGTATGTTATAAATCTGGTAGAAACAGTAGTTTATTCAGCCTGGCAGGGTAATGATATGACTGGTCAGAACAGTAGTTTATCAGCCTGGAAGGGGCAAATTGTTATGCTGGTCAGAACAGTAGTTATTCAGCCTGGAGAGCGGTAATGTTAATGACTGGTCAGAACAGTAGTTCATTCAATTCCTGGAGGGGTAATGTGTATATCGGTCAGAACATTAGTATATTCCAGCCTGCGAGGGGTAAGTGTTTATGCTGGTCAGAACGTAGTTTATTCCAAGCCTGGGAGGGTAACTGTTAATGCTGGTCGAACAGGTTAGTTTTTCAGCCTGGAGGGTGTATACGAGACAGTAATTAGCTTCAGTGATGTTTTACTGTCACGAAACAGTAGTTTTATTCCCGCTGGAGGCGGAAATATGTTATCTGGTCAGAACCAGTTTAGTTTATTCAGTCTGGCCATGGGTATGTATAATGGTGTAGAACCAGTTAGTTCTATTCAGACCTGGAGGGGATAATTATACAGTGGTCAGAACCAGTCAGTTTATTTCCAGCTGGCACGGGGTAAATTGTTATGCTTGCGTCAGAAACATAGTAGTTTATTCAGGCTCGGGGAGAGGTAATGTTATGACTGGTCAGAACAGTAGTTATATTCAGCCTGGACGTGGCGTAAATGTTTATACTGGGTCAGAACGTAGTTTATCATGCCTGGCAGGGGTAATGTTATGCTGGTCAGAAACAGTAGTTTCATTCAGCCTGCAGAAGGTAGGTAATGTCTATTTCTCGCTGAGTCAGAACCATGTAGTTTAATCAGCCTGGAAGGGGTAATGTTATGACTAGCCAGTCAGAACAGGAGTTTATTTCAGGCACTGGAGCGGTAATGTATATACTGGTCAGCGAAACAAGTAGTTTATTCAGGCCTGGAAGCGTAGTAATGTTATGCTGGTCAGAACAGTAGTTTATTCAGCCTGGAGGGGTAATGTTATGCTGGTCAGAACAGTAGTTTATTCAGCCTGGAGGGGTAATGTAATGCAGGTCAGAACAGTAGTTTATTCATACACATTTCAAAACGTTTATTTTTTAAGTGCTGAATAGAAAGAATAGATCGTCAATATCATTTTCCAGAATTTCACTATAACTTCACATGCATAACGTTTTCTATCACGACTCAGAATATGACCCAGATGCAGACACAGGAGGCAGATAGTACATTTCTTAGGTCATTTATTACAAACACGGGGCAGGTGGAGGACAGGTTGGGGTTCGTGATCAAGTCAGGCAGGTACAGGATGGCAGGCAGACTCGGGGGTCAGAATAGTCAGACCCGGGAAAACTAGGAACAGAACTTGAGATAAAGGAAGATGGGAAAGCACGCTGGTAAGACCTGACAAGATGAACTGGCAACAGACAAACAGAGAACACAGGTATAAATACACAGGGGGTAATGGGGAAGATGGGTGACACCTGGAGGGGGGTGGAGACAATCACAAAGACAGGTGAAACTGATCAGGGTGGGACAGTTTTCATCATTGGCAGTTTGTGAGCATGTTGAGAAATATGTCAGTCTTTTCATTATCAACAATGAACAATCATCAGAAATAGGGGCATTAAAAACATAGCAACAGCACCTTTTTATATAAGACTTGTTAGCTTATACAGTATTGCCTGTCTCTTTGCTTCCAGTGTATGAATGAAATTCAGATAATGAGTGGAATATATTGTTAGAAACAACACAGGTATTTCAGCAGTACATTGTTCACTACATTATCATTCATAATGGCAGCACACAGAAACAACACAGGTAGTTCAGCAGTACATTGTACACTACATTATCATTCATAATGGCAGCACACAGAAACAACACAGGTATTTCAGCAGTACATTGTTCACTACATTATCATTCATAATGGCAGCACACAGAGTGACTCTTTCCACTTTGTCCTATTGAAGCACACTGGCTGATGGAGAATGAGGATGTAGCATTTACAGACACATCCATATAGTTTTTTTTTTATATAAGTATACCACCCAAACCTTTAATACCAGTGAGGAGTAGGTTTGGGTTTGGAGTGATTATACTGTATAATACCAGGTGAAGGGAGCAGGTTTGGTGGTATCTGTATATAACCAGGTGAAGGGAGTAGGTTTGGGTGGTATACTGTATATACCGAGGTGAAGGAGTAGGTTTGGGTGGTATACTGTATATACCAGGTGAAGGGAGCAGGTTTGGGTGGTATAACTGTATATACACAGGTGAAGGGAGCAGGTTTGGGTGGTATACTGTATATACCAGGTGAAGGGAGTAGGTTTGGGTGGTATACTGTATATACCCGGTGAAGGGAGCAAGGTTTGGTGGTATACTGTATATCCAGGTGTAAGGGAGCAGGTTTGGGTGGTATACTGTATATACCAGGGAAAGGGAGCAGGTTTGGGTGTATATCTGTATATACCAGGTGAAGGAGAGGTTTGGTGTGGTATACTGTATATATACCAGGTGAAGGGAGCAGGTTTGGTGGTATACTGTAGCATACCAGGTGAAGGGAGC
>NW_019946892.1:47611-50348 GCF_002910315.2 Salvelinus sp. IW2-2015 | reverse complement strand
ACAGTCCTCTCTCCTTCTCCCGTGTGGTTTGCCCCAGAAAAACACTGTCTGCTGTTAGCCTGGCAGCCTCTGGAGCTAGCTGGAGCTGGAGCTAATTACAGTCTGCCTCAAGTGACTCCTCTCCTCGCAATTGTTCACCAGTACAATATCAATATCATATTTTCTGTATCAAAGAATCGGGTGTCCAATCAAAAAAATACATTGGGTAAACTAATATCTTAATTATGTAGATAATCCTCTAAGAAAACCAATAGTCCAAACCTCATGTGTCTGTCACAATCCGTTAAAAAACGTTATTGGACTTTTTACCCTTGAAGGATGGCCAGAATTACTAAATCAATGGAGGCCAGAGAAGAAGAACAGTTGCATCACATCAGCTAGTCTGGATTCTGTGCAGGAATTAAGGCTGCTGGTTGGCTACCTGACAGGCCCACCGTGCTTCTACATCTGCATTGCTTCCTGTTTGGGGGTTTTAGGCTGGGTTTCTGTACAGCACATCGGCTGATTGTAAAAAAGGGATTGATTGATTGATTGGTTGATTGATTGATTGATTGATCATCTTTCTTCTCCAATCAGCAAGTCATGTCGTATTTTCATAGTTTAGTATATTCGCTTTTTTATATTCATTCTAAATTCCTGTTCTTTTTTTGAAAATTTCTCACAAAAACAAACGTATCTCTGTGAAATATTAACGTAGCACTGAGCCTTTTATTTTCAAAGCCTTTTACATTTCATTCTGCCTAGTTAAATAAAGATTAAATAAATAAATACTTTAAAAAACAACAACATTAAATTCAGCTCGTTTCATGCTCATTTTGCGCTTTTGCGACCCGGGGGGGAAAGTTGATTGGAGAAATCTGCACCGCTAAGTCAACAGAGATGTATTAGATATGAAGTTGATGATACTCAATGTTAGAGAAGGACCCCACTGAACGACTCAGAACATGAAGAATCATATGTGTTTCATAACATAAGGAAGTTAATTTTCTCCCACCCTACTAGACAGATTAAACTAATATTCCTCCAAAATGCATAAAGGCACCAGATTACAATCTGTGTTATTGTTGATTCTAGATATGATACGGAATCCTTGAGAAGTCCACTACTAACTTATATTTCTACAGGTTAAATGTGATTGAGATTTAAATCTAATGTGTACACTCATTAGGGACAGATGTCTTTTTCTTTCTCATGGACCGGAGGGAGGCAGGGAGGCAGGGAGGCAGGGAGGCAGGGAGGCAGGGAGGCAGGGAGGCAGGGAGGCAGGGTAGGTAGAGAAGGCAGGGTAAGGCAGGGAGGTAGGGCGAGGGCAGGGAGGCAGGGAGGCAGCATATTCCAACTGATAACTATGTTGTTGAACAGGACCAACGAGTTGTAGCTTGAAGTTTCACTTCCTCATTCTGACGTAATTCAACATGACTTATTAAGAGAGATTAAACATACTACTAATATCAGTGTAAAGTTATCGATAGTTACAGAGAACTGCCCGCATTCATAAAGCGTCTCTCATCTCGGATCAGATCCTCTCTGTCCATGTAATCTTATTCACTACAATCTAAAAGGCTAAACTGATCCTAGACCAGCACTCTGACTCAGTTACTTTATGAATACAGACCCTGACCTATAAGTTATAGAAAAACTGAACTGCCCGTATTCATAAAGCGTCTCTCATCTCGGATCAGATCTTCTCTGTCCATGTAAACTGATCCTAGATCAGCACTCCTACTGTGAGATGCTTTATGAATATGGGCTGTGGACATGACTGGATGGGCTGTATATGTAACCTTGCAGGGAATCCTAGCTGACATTCTACAGCAGCTTTTACTGTCCGGTCTGGGCTATCAGAGGAAGCAGCTCTGTGTGTGTGTGTGTGCGTGTGCGTGTGCGTGTGCGTGTGTGCGTGTGTGCGTGTGCGTGTGCGTCCATCCGTCCGTCCGAGGGATTGGCACCTTTACATGGATTAACTCAGCAGGAAGGCCTAGTGGTTATGAAACGACCTGGCAGGTTGCAAGGGGGGAGAGAGAGAGACGAGGATAAAGAGTGAGAGAGGGGAGCTGAGGGAGAGAGGAGAGGGATAGAGAAGGAAGAGGGGAGAGAGGAGAGAGAGAGAGAGAGAGAGAGAGAGAGAGAGAGAAGGAAGAGGAGAGCGACAGAGAAGGAAGAAGAGAGAGAGAGATGGCAGGAGGAGAGAGAGAAGGAAGAGAGGGAGGAGTAGGAACCTATAAAATCTATTACATTTCTTGCCTAATTCCGTTCAGTTCTTTTCCACATTCGTTTTTTTCCCGTTTCGTTTTTCCAGGTTTCCATTTTTCCAAAATTGTTCAGGGTTTCTCTCTCAAGATTACATTTTTTTAAATAGAAAAATAACATAATTGGAATGCTGCAAAAGGGAAAATAAAATCAACATCAATATGGGTTGTATTTACAATGGTGTTTGTTCTTCACTGTTTGCCATTTCCTCTCTCTCTCTCTCTCTCTCTCTCGATCTCTCTTTCTCTCTCTCGATCTCTCTTTCTCTCTCTCGATCTTTCTCTCTCTCTCTCTCCTCTCTCTCTCTCTCTCTCTCTCTCTCTCTCCTCCTCTCTCTTCTACCTCTACCTCTACCTCTACTCTCTCTACCTCTCTCTACTCTCTCTAACTCTCTCTACCTCTCTCTACCTCTCTCTACCTCTCTCTACCTCTCTCTACTCTCTCTCTCTCTACTCTCTCTTTCCCCCCTCTCTTTCTGACTCCCCCA
>NW_019946892.1:37087-41587 GCF_002910315.2 Salvelinus sp. IW2-2015 | reverse complement strand
ATTGATGTTCTATTGTCCACAACAATGCTTAAACCACATCAGGAGAGGAGAGAGATGGTGAGGGGGAGGGAGAGAGAGTCAGAGTCGTAATGCCTCCAGTCACCGACTGTTAGCGTGTGATATGATTTCAACCAGCAGACGGCTTACAGGGCTTGTTATAAACGCGTTCAGGAGCGCCGGTGGCTTGCCTAGACTCCGTCTGTTGTGTAGTGGCCTCTGGCTTTCTGGGACAACACTGCAGCTGCTCTGTCCACATGGATAGAGAGGATACACACCAGACAGTATGGAGAACAGAGGGGTTGCTGCAAAAATGAGTCCAAAACATACAGTTGAGAAAGGAGAGAATGTTAGAGCATGTCTCATCCCTTTGACATCTTCACAGAAAAGCCAAGATAGATGGAATAACCAAGCCGCTTTAACCAAGCCGCTTTAACCAAGCCGCTTTAGCCAAGCCGCTTTAACCAAGCCGCTTTAAAACCAAGCCCGCTTAACCAAGCCGCTTTAACCAAGCCTCTTAACCAAGCCTCTTTAACCAAGCCGCTTTAACAAAACCGCTTTAACCAAACCGCTTTAACCAAACGCGCTTAACCAAGCACGCTTTAACCAAGCCGCTTTAATGAAATGTAATTTTGTTTAAATAAAGAGATTTTCAGGTGATTTTAGCATTTGTGATCACAAGTTCATTTTATGATA
The DNA here is from genome assembly GCF_002910315.2 of Salvelinus sp. IW2-2015. Taxonomy (NCBI): domain Eukaryota; kingdom Metazoa; phylum Chordata; class Actinopteri; order Salmoniformes; family Salmonidae; genus Salvelinus; species Salvelinus sp. IW2-2015. The sequence goes on along the minus strand of NW_019946892.1, from coordinate 40,894 downwards.
AGTTTAGGTTTCAGTAAAGCATTGACTGACCCGTACGCAGATACAGTGCAGAGAGCACTGTATCTGCGTGGTATGGGACCCTATTCCCTACAAAGTGCACTACTTTAGAACCGAGTATCTCTCTCCTTTTCCCACTGAGAGAAAGGCAAGAAGGCAGGAGAGTGGGATGGTGGAGAGGAGGAGGGTGGAGAGGCGGAGGGTGGAGAGGAGGAGGGTGGAGAGGAGGAGGGTGGAGAGGAGGAGGGTGGAGAGGAGCATATGGAGTCAGTCTGCTATGGTACAGAGCAGATCTGCTGCAGTGAGTGACAGTATCAAACTGCTCAGCAGTCACGACTTCTTCCGTGTACAGAATGTGTACAGTGTATTGTTGCCACCATGATGTATAATTTCTATTTCTCCGAATTACATTTTGATTATTTTAAAGTAGTTATTTTGTTAACCCACTCCTACAGCAGATGGTGAGTTACCTGATATGAAAAACAGAATAAGAATGTCAATATAGCAACTCCATTGTAGGCCTCCATGTGCAGAACAGTCTTTTTCTCAATTACATTTTCTATTTAATAGACTTTATTGACATGGCAAGTTAAATTATTTACATTGTCAAAGTATACAGATAACAAAAAACGGTGGGACCAACGGCAATTATAATAATAGTAGTAAATAKAWWWTTTWWAAAGTGGTCAGATGAATATTAAACTACAGGACTGTTTTGCTATCACAGACTGGAATATGTTCTGGGATTCCTCCGATGGCGTTGAGGAGTACACCACATCAGTCACTGGCTTCATCAATAAGTGCATTGATGACGTCGTCCCCACAGTGACTGTACGTACATACCCCAACCAGAAGCCATGGATTACAGGCAGCATCCGCACTGAGCTAAAGGCTAGAGCTGCCGCTTCAAGGAGCGGGACTCTAACCCGGAAGCTTATAAGAAATCCCGCTATGCCCTCCGACGAACAATCAAACAGGCAAAGTGTCAATACAGGACTAAGATTGAGTCATACTACACCGGATGTGGCAGGGCTTGCAAACCATTACAGACTACAAGGGGAAGTACAGCCAAGAGCTGCCCTTTGACACAAGCCTACCAGACGAGCTAAATTACTTCTATGCTCGCTTCGAGGCAAATAACACTGAAACATGCATGAGAGCACCAGCTGTACCGGAAGACTGTGTGATCTCGCTCTCCGCAGCCAATGTGAGTAAGATCTTTAAACAGGTCAACATTCACAAGGCCGCAGGATTACCAGGACGTGTACTGCGAGCATGCGCTGACCAACTAGCAAGTGTCTTCACTGACATTTTCAACTTCTCCCTGTCCGATTCTGTAATACCAACATGTTTAAAGCAGACCACCATAGTCCCTAGGCACAAGAACACTAAGGCAACCTGTGTAAATGACTACCAACCCGTAGCACTCACYTCTGTAGCCATGAAGTTCTTTGAAAGTTTGGTCATGGCTCACATCAACACCATCATCCCAGATACCCTAGACCCACTCCAATTTGCATACCGACCCAACAGATCCACAGAGGATGCAATCTCTATTGCACTCCACACTGCCCTTTCCCACCTGGACAAAAGGAACACCTACGTAAGAATGCTATTCATTGACTACAGCTCAGCGTTCAACACCATAGTGCCCTCAAAGCTCATCAATAAGCTAAGGACCCTGGGACTAAACACCTCCCTCTGGCAACTGGATCCTGGACCTTCTGACGGGCCGCCCCCAGGTGGTTAGAGTAGGTAACAACACATCCGCCACGCTGATCCTCAAACACAGGGGCCCTCAGGGGTGCGAGCTCAGCGCCCTCCTGTACTCCCTGTTCACCCATGACTGCCTGGCCAGGTACGACTCCAAACACCATCTTACATTTTCCGATGACACAACCTGATCCTGATCACCGACAACGACGAGACAAGCCTATAGAGAGGAGGTCAGAGACCTGGCCATGTGGTGCCAGGACAACAACCTCTCCCCCAACGTGATCAAGACAAAGGAGATGATTGTGGACTACAGGAAAAAGAGGACAGAGCACGCCCCCATTCTCATCAATGGGGCTCTCATCTCGCTTGCACCATCAAGAACATGCTGACTGGTTGCATCACTGCCTGGTATGGCACCTGCTCGGCCTCCGACCGCAAGGCACTACAGAGGGTAATGCGAACGGCCCAGTACATCACTGGGGCCAAGCTTCCTGCCACCCAAGACCTCTATACCAGGCGGTGTCAGAGGAAGGCCCTGAAATTGTCAAAGACTCCAGCCACCCCTAGTCGTAGACTGTTCTTTCTGCTACCCACGGCAAACTGTACCGGAGCGCCAAGTCTAGGTCCAAGAGGCTTCTAAACAGCTTCTACGCCCAAGCGATAAAACTCCTGAACATCTAGTCAAATGGCTACCCCAGACTATTCACAGTGCCCCCCCCCCCCCTCTCCACAACTGCACTCTTCTGTTGTCATCTATGCTTAGTCACTTTAATTAACTCTACTGCCATGTATACATAATCTACCTCAACTAACCAGTGCCCCTGCCACATTGATCTGTACCCGCACTCCTGTATATAGCCTCCACATTGACTCTGACCGGTACCCCTGTATATAGCCTCCACATTGACTATGTACCTGGTACCCGCCCTGTATATAGCTCCACATTGACTCTGTACGCGGTACCCCTGTATATAGCCTCCACATTGACTCTGTACCGGTACCCCCTGTATTTAACCTCCACATTGACTCTGTACCGGTACCCCCTGTATATAACCTCCACATTGACTCTGTACCGGTACCCCTGTATATAACCTCCACATTGACTCTGTACCGGCACCCCCCTGTATATAGCCTCCACATTGACTCTGTACCGTAATACCCTGTATATAGCGTCCACATTGACTCTGTACCGTAATACCCTGTATATAGCCTCCACATTGACTCTGTACCGAAATACCCTGTAATAAGCCTCCACATTGACTCTGTACCGTAATACCCTGTATATAGCCACCACATTGGCTCTGTACCGTAATACCCTGTATATAGCCTCCATATTGACTCTGTACGGCACCCCCCTGTATATATTGTTATTTTTTTACTGCTCCTCTTAATTACTAGTTACTTTATCTCTTATTCTTATCTGTAATTTTTGAAATTGCATTGTTGGTTAGGGGCTCATAAGTAAGAATTTCACTGTTGTATAAAATGTGATTTGATTTGATTTGATTAGTATTGGAAATGGGATTACCATGACAACAATATTAATGAGAATGATACATACATTAATATCAATAGTAGTAGACCAGTCTCAACATGACTGAGAAGACACATGACGTGGTATGAAAGACCAACACAAAAAAAACACATTACATTGTGCACTTTTAGTGGCTGTCCCTCAGGTTGTGGCAGGAGGACATATATTTGGCTGCCAAAACACATTTTCACACCAATAAATATGAGATTTTTTCTTAATCTTTTATAGTTTCAAATTCTTTGTACTGGATGATAATTTGGGGAAAGAAAGATTCTCTTCGGTCTGAGTATTTGTCACATGTAAATAGGAAATGCAGCTTGTCTCTACCTCCCCCCTGGAGCAGAGTGAGCACAGCCTGTCCTCTCTGGTCAGCCAGGTTTGTCTGGACGACCGGTCTCTAATAGCCAGACTGTCCTCTCTGGGTAGCCAGGTTTGTCTGTGACGACCGGTCTCTATAGCCAGACTGTCCTCTCTGGTTAGCCAGGTTTTGTCTGTGACGACGCGGTCTCTATAGCAGACTGTTCCTCTCTTGGTTAGCCCAGGTTTGTCTGTGAACGACC
>NW_019946892.1:24894-26754 GCF_002910315.2 Salvelinus sp. IW2-2015 | reverse complement strand
TGTTGATAGTTCTAAATCTGTTGATAGTTCTAAATCTGTTGATAGTTCTAAATCTGTTGATAGTTCATAGTTCTAAATCTGTTGATAGTTCTAAGTCTGTTGATAGTTCATAGTTCTAAATCTGTTGATAGTTCATAGTTCTAAATTTGTTGATAGTTCTAAATATGTTGATAGTTCTAAATCTGTTGATAGTTCATAGTTCTAAATCTGTTGATAGTTCTAAATCTGTTGATAGTTCATAGTTCTAAATCTGTTGATAGTTCATAGTTCTAAATCTGTTGATAGTTCTAAATATGTTGATAGTTCTAAATATGTTGATAGTTCATAGTTCTAAATCTGTTGATAGTTCATAGTTCTAAATATGTTGATAGTTCTAAATCTGTTGATAGTTATAAATCTGTTGATAGTTCATAGGTCTAATTCTGTTGATAGTTCTAAATCTAAGGCCTACGTAATCCAGAGGGCTTTACTCAGAGGTGAAACCTCAATGCTGGATGAACAGATTCATACGTTTGTGAGAGTTTAATCTGATTCAGACAAAGATTTTATAATATTCAAGTGATTCATCACTCCAGAGAACGTATTTCCAAACGGACTTGTTGGAAAGGTGGCATCCTGTGACAGTGACACGTTGAAATTCACTGAGCTCTTCAGTAAGGCCATTCTACTGCAAATGTTTGTCTATGGAGATTGCATGGCTGTGTGCTCAGTCTGGAATTTGAATTTTTTGAAATTATATTTTAGCAATTACATTTACTTTTGATACTTAAGTATATTTTTAACCAAATACTTTTAGATATTTAATCAAGCAGTATTTTACTGGGTGACTTTCACTTTTACTTGAGTCATTTTCTATTAAGGTATCTTTACTTTTTAATCAAATATGACAATTGGGTCCTTTTTCCACCACTGTAAGTGTATCTAGGTGCTCTGCCTTGCTGTTTCTGTGTCTAAAAGGATTATACTGATAGTCTGTCCTATCCAGACTAGATTGGTGACAGCTGTCAGCGTCTTGGCAGATARGGGMYGCATCCCAAATGGCACCCTATTCCCTACGTAGTGCACTACTTTAGACCTGAGCCCTATAGAACCCTATTCCCTACCCTACGTAGTGCACTACTTTAGACTGAGCCCTATAGAACCCTATTCCCTAGACGTAGTGCACTACTTTAGACCTGAGCCCTATAGAACCCTATTCCTACATAGTGCACTACTTTAGACCAGAAGCCTATAGAACCCTATTCCTACATAGTGCACTACTTTAGACCAGAGCCCTATAGAACCCTATTCCCTACGTAGCTGCACTACTTTAGACCAGGTCCATATGGCCTTTTGGAACGCAGACATGGGCTGAGTCACGATGGTTCTCACCTCTCTCCCAAACACAGACGGGTCGTCAACAGACACATACTGCTAATGTTAGAAAATATGGAGTGCTAGACTTCATTAGTAGATGAGAGACAATAACACGGAGAAGACGTTAAGAATTCAGTTTTGCAGAAAAGGATACTTTTGTGTGACTTGGCAGTGTGTGTACCTTTTATTTAACTAGGCAAGTCAGTTAAGAACAAATTCTTATTTACGATGACGGCCTACACCGACAAACCGGACGACGCTGGGGCCAATTGTGCGACGCCTTAATGGGACTCCCAATCACGGCCGTTGTGATACAGTCTGGATTCGAACAGGTGTCTGTTGTGGCACCTCAAGCACTGAGATGCAGTGCTTTAGATCGCTGTGCACTCGGAGCCCAGAGGCAGGGGAAGAGACTGAGTCATGAGGTTCTCTTTCGCTCTCTAAGGTTTCTCTCTCTCATGCATAGGGGTTCTCTCTTCTCCTCCTAAGGTTTCTCCTCCTCTC
>NW_019946892.1:19408-21102 GCF_002910315.2 Salvelinus sp. IW2-2015 | reverse complement strand
ATGAAAGAAATAAAAGCTGAAATAAATCCTTCTCTCTACTATTATTCTGACATTTCACATTCTTAAAATAAAGTGGTGATCCTAACTGACCTAAGACAGGGACTTTTCACTAGGACTAAATGTCAGGAATTGTGAAAAACGGAGTGTAAATGTATTTGGCTAAGGTGTACGTAAACTTCCCACTTCAACTGTATATATATATTATGTCCCCCTAACCCTACCACCCCTCCCCTAATTGGAGTAAACTAATGGACAACAACACTTAGGCTTCTACTTCCTGCTTATACATACTTTATACATTTTACGGACACAATATATTTTACAATAGTTATATTTTGTTTGTTTGTAGTCCCATCCTTCAGCTACCATCTATCCATCTGTCTTTGAAGATCATCCAGATTGATTTCTATGTTTCCATGTATTGTATCAACTTCAGTCTGTGACAGTAAACTGTCCACTCTTCTCACCGTCCATAAGAAGCAATCAGAAGCAATTAGCTTCCTGTTCCACTGATCCATACTGACCAGGGCTACAGCCCAGGAACAATAACCAAAGTTGTGGCAAAATGGCTTAAGGACAACAAAGTCAAGGTATTGGAGTGGCCATCATAAAGCCCTGACCTCAATCCCATAGAAATGTTTTGGGCAACTGAAAAAGCGTGTGCGAGCAAGGAGGCCTACAAACCTGACTCAGTTACACCAGTTCTGTCAGAGGATGGGCCAAAATTCACTCAAGTTATTGTGGAAGCTTGTGGAAGGCTACCCGAAACGTATGACCCAAGTAACAATAAAGGTTTGAGTGTATGTAAACTTCTGACCCACTGGGAATGTAATTAAAGAAATAAAAGCTGAAATAATCCTTCTCTCTACTATTATTCTGACATTTCACATCTTAAAATAAAGTGGTGATCCTAACTGACCTAAGACAGGGACTTTTCACTAGGACTAAATGTCAGGAATTGTGAAAAACGGAGTGTAAATGTATTTGGCTAAGGTGTACGTAAACTTCCCACTTCAACTGATATATATATTATGTCCCCCTAACCCTACCACCCCCCCCCTAATTGGAGTAAACTAAAGGACAACACACATAGGCTTCTACTTCCTGCTTATACATACTTTATACATTTTACGGACACAATATATTTTACAATAGTTATATTTTGTTTGTTGTATCCCATCCTTCAGCTACCATCTATCCATCTGTCTTTGAAGATCATCCAGTTGATTTCATGTTTCCATGTATTGTATCAACTTCAGTCTGTGACAGTAAACTGTCCACTCTTCTCACCGTCCATAAGAAGCAATCAGAAGCAATTAGCTTCCTGTTCCACGATCCATACTGACCAGGGCTACAGCCCAGGAACAATAAACCAAGTGTCCTTCCTGCCCACTGACCCATACTGACCAGGGCTACAGCCCAGGAACAATAAACCAAGTGTCCTTCCTGTCCCACTGACCCATACTGACCAGGGCTACAGCCCAGGAACAATAAACCAAGTGTCCTTCCTGCCCACTGACCCATACTGACCAGGGCTACAGCACAGGAACAATAAACCAAGTGTCCTTCCTGCCCACTGACCCATACTGACCAGGGCTGCAGCCCAGGAACAATAAACCAAGTGTCCTTCCTGTCCACTGACCCATACTGACCAGGGCTACAGCCCAGGAACAATAAACCAAGTGTCCTCCCGT
>NW_019946892.1:13172-19383 GCF_002910315.2 Salvelinus sp. IW2-2015 | reverse complement strand
GGCCAAAGTGTCCTTCCTGTCCCACTGACCCATACTGACCAGGGCTACAGCCCAGGAACAATAAACCAAGTGTCCTTCCTGCCCACTGACCCATACTGACCAGGGCTACAGCCCAGGAACAATAAAAAGTGTCCTTCCTGCCCCCTGACCCATACTGACCAGGGCTACAGCCAGGAACAATAAACCAAGTGTCCTTCTGCCCACTGACCCATACTGACCAGGGCTGCAGCCAGGAACAATAAACCAAGTGTCCTTCCTGTCCACTGACCCATACTGACCAGGGCTACAGCCCAGGAACAATAAACCAAGTGTCCTTCCTGTCCCACTGACCATACTGACCAGGCTCAGCCCAGGAACAATAAACCAAGTGTCCTTCCTGCCACTGACCATACTGACCAGGGCTACTGCACCAGGAACAATAAACCAAGTGTCCTTCCTGTTCCACTGACCCATACTGACAGGTTCCTGTCCCACTGACCCATACTGACCAGGGCTACAGCCCAGGAACAATAAACCAAGTGTCCTTCCTGTCCCACTGACCCATACTGACCAGGGCTGCAGCCCAGGAACAATAAACCAAGTGTCCTTCCTGTTCCACTGACCCATACTGACCAGGGCTACAGCACAGGAACAATAAACCAAGTGTCCTTCCTGTCCCACTGACCCATAKTGACCAGGGCTYCAGCCCAGGAACAATAAACCAAGTGTCCTTCCTGTTCCACTGACCCATACTGACCAGGGCTGCAGCCCAGGAACAATAAACCAAGTGTCCTTCCTGTTCCACTGACCCATACTGACCAGGGCTACAGCCCATTTTTTTMTTGTTGATTTGATTGATTAGAATCCCCGTTAGCCAATGACAGCTTGTCTTACTGGGGAGAAGCTTCCAATAAACAAAACTCTCTGAGTTTAATTAGATAGTAGCTCTGAATCCACGAGTGGCGCAGCGGTCTAAGGCACTGCATCTCAGTGCGAGGCGGCACTATAGTACCTGGTTCGAATCCAGGCTGTATCACATCTGGCCATTGATTAGGAGTCCCATAGGGCGGTGCACATTTGKCCCAGCGRCGWCRGGGTTTGGCCCAGTAGGCTGTCATTGTAAATAAGAATTTGTTCTTAACTGATTTGCCTAGTTAGGTTAAATAAAAAATGTATATGGCAGAGGTTGAAAAGCCATAGCACATATGTTTTCTCTACGACAGGTTATGGTCAATAATATCAAAGGCTGCACTGGAATCTAACAGTACACCTCCCACAAGCTTCTTATGATCAATTTCTTTCAACAAATCATCAGTCATTTGGTCCAGTGCAGTACATGTTGAGAGCCCTTCTCTATAAGCATGCTGAAAGTCTGTTGTTCATTTGTTTACAGAGAAATAACATTGTATTTGGTCAAACACCATTTTTTTCTCACCAGTTTGCTAAGAGTTGGCAGCAATCTGATAGGTCTGCTGTTAGAACCAGTAAAGACCGCTTAAGGACTCTTGGGTAGTGGAATTACTTTGGCTTCCCTCCAGGTCTGAGGACAAAGACTTTCCTCTCGTCTCAGATTAAAGATATGACAGATAGTAGTGGTTATAGTCAGCTACCATCCTCAGTAGCTTTCCATCTAAGTTGTCAATGCCAGGAGGATTGTCATTACTGATCTATAACAGTCATTTTTTTCCAACTCTTCCACACAAACTTTACAAAATTCAAACTTACAATGCTTTTCTTTCATCGTTTGTATTTTTATGCATGAATACGATGGCTCTGGTATCAAATCAAATCAAATGTTATTGGTCACATACACATGTTTAGTAGATGTTATTGTGGGTGTAGCGAAATGCTTGTGTTTCTAGCTCCAACAGTGCAGTAATATCTAACAAGTAATATCTAACAATTTCACAACACATACCCAATACACACAAGTCTAAGTAAGGAATGATGAATATATAAATATATTGGGTGAGCGATGTCAGAGCAGCATAGACTAAGATACAGTAGAATAGAATACAGTATATACATATGAGATGAGTAATGCAGAATATGTAAACATTATTAAAGTGACTAGTGTTCCATTTATTAAAGTTGCCAGTGATTTCGAAGTCTATGTATGTAGGCACAGCCCTCTAATGGCATAGGCAAGATGCAGTAGATGTCATAGGTACGAGTCTATACATATGAGATGAGTAAATGTAGGGTATGTAAACATAAAGTGAACATAGTTTAAAGTGGCTAGTATACATGTATTAATAAAGATGCAAGATGCAGTGGATGATATACAGTACCAGTATAATTGTAACATATACATATGAGAGTGAGATGTAGGGTATGTAAGACATTATATTAAGTGCATTTTAAAGTGGCTAGTGATACATTTTTACATAATTTCCATCAATTCCATTATTAAAGTGGCTGGAGTTGAGTCAGTATGTGGCAGCAGCCTCTCTGAGTAGTGATGGCTGTTTAACAGCTGATGCCTTAGGATAGAAGCTGTTTTTCAGTCTCTCGTCCCAGCTTTGATGCACCTGTACTGACCTCGCCTCTGGATGATAACAGGGTGAACAGCAGTGGCTCGGGGTGGTTGTGTCCGTGATGGTCTGTGCTTCCTGTTGACATCGGTGTGTATAGTGTCCTGAGAGGCAGTAGTTTGCCCCCGATGATACGGTTGGCAGAGCCGCACCTCCCTCTGGAGAGCCCTGCGTGAATCCTGACCAGCGGTATACAGACGACAGGATGCTCTCAATGATGCACTGTAAAAGTTGTGGAGGTCTTAGGTGCAAGCCAAATTTCTTCAGCCTCCTGGATTGAAGAGCGCTGCTGCCGCCTTCTTCACCACGCTGTCTGTGTGGGTGAGCAATTTCATGTTGTCAGTGAGTGTACGCCGAGAACTGAAGCTTTCCACCTTCTCCATGCTGCCGTTGATGTGGATAGGGGGTGCTCCTTCTGCGTTCCTGAAGTCCATGAATCATCTCCTTTTGTTTTGTTACATTGAGAGAGGTTCTTTTCTGGCACCACACTCCCCAGTGCCCTCACCTCCCTCCCATTTTGTAATTAAGCCAAATACTGTTGTGCGTCTGAAAACTTGATATTGAGTGGAGGCGTGCATGGCCACGCAGTCATGTGAACAGGAGTACAGGAGGGGGGAGCACGCACCCTTTGGGCCCCAGGTGAGGATCATCGGTGTGAATGTTTTACCACTTAACCACCTGGGTGCGCCCGTCAGGAAGTCCAGGACCCAGGTGCACAGGGTGGCGTGTCAGACCCAGGACGTCGAGCTAAATGATGAGCTGGAGGGAACTATGGTAGTTAAATGCGGAGCTGTAGTCAATGAACAGATTCTTACATAGTATTCCTCTGTTTCAGTGGGTTAGGGCAGTGTGCAGTGTGATGACGATTACATCGTCTGTGGCACCCTATTTGGGCCAGATAAGCAAATGGAGGGTCTAGGTGTCGAGTAAGGGTGATATGATCCTTGACTAGTCTTCAAAGCACTTCATGATGACAGAAGTGATTATGGGCGATAGTCATTAGTTCACTTAAGTACAGGAACAATGGTAGCCATATTGAAGAATGTGGACAGCAGACTGGGAAAGGGAAGATTGAAAATGTCCGTAATCACTCCAGCCAGCTGTCGTCGTGCATGCTCTAAGGATGCGGCTAGGGAAGCCGTCTGCGCCAGCAGCCTTGCGAGGGTTAACACACCTAAAAGGCTTACTCACGTCGGCCACGGAGAAAGAGAGCCCACAGTCATTGTAGCGGCCGTGTCGGTGCATTGTAATATCCCTAAGGCGGGCGAAGAAGGTGTTTAGCTTGTCCGGAGCAAACGTCGGTGTCCGCTACGTGGCGTTTTTTTATGGAGTGGTGACAGACGCCCATCTCAGCCATCTGTCTGACACTCGCGATCATAAACCCATATAGCTGGTCAATTACACCTTATGACTGACTATGAACCCTTATAACTGGTTAATGAGGTATTTACTACTGGTCTGTTGTCACAGAGCAGACCCTAAAGTCTGTTTTACAGTACATAAGCAGTCGTTGACAGTAACCATGTCATTGGGCATCTTCAACCCAGGAAGTGCCCAAGAGGTCTGAGCTAAAGAGGGTAACTGTACTGGCTTACTCTCAGAGGCGTATAATGTACATCAGCCTGTCCTGCTGACACCACTGAGGGGGCTCGTTAGTTCAATGGCTCTAGGTCGTCAATTGAATAGCCTGCTCTAGGATCTACAGCTACAGTATCGTGTTAGCTAGATGCCATGGCTTGGCAATAAGAACTGTTACTTGACAATAGGGCTGTGGTAGGCTTTTAACTGTAGCGTGAGGTCTGAGTGACTGGGCTGTTATAGGTTCAGCTGTATGCGTAGGTACTGGGTTCAGTAAGGACTGGGCCGTTATAAGGTTCAGCTGTTGTGCTGAGGACTGGGTTCAGTAAGACGGCGTTATAGGTTCAGCTGTATGCTGAGCTCTGGTTCAGTAAGGACTGGGCTGTTATAGGTTCAGCTGTATGCTGAGGACTGGGTTCAGTCAGGACTGGCTGTTAATAGTTCAGCTGTGTGCTGAGGTCTGGATTGCAGTGAGGACTGGGCTGTTATAGGTTCAGCTGTGTGCTGGAGTCTGGGTTCAGTAAGGACTGGGCTGTATAGTTCAGCTGTATGCTGAGGTCTTCAGTAAGGACTGGGCTGTTATAGTTCAGCTGTATCTGAGGACTGGGTTCAGTCAGGACTGCGCTGTATAGGTTCAGCTGTGTCTGAGGTCTGGATCAGTGAGGACTGGGCTTTATAGGTTCAGCTGTGTGCTGAAGGTCTGGTTCAGTAAGGACTGGCTGTTAAGGTTCAGCTGTATGCTGAGGGTCTGGTTGTTATAAGTTCAGTGTGCTGAGGACTGGGCTGTATAAGTTAGCTGTATGCTGAGGACTGGGTTCTAAGACTGGCTGTTATAGTTCAGCTGTTGCTGAGGACTGGCTGTTATAAGTCAGCTGTATGCTGAGACTGGCTGTTATAAGTTCAGCTGTGGGCTGAGGACTGGCTGTTATAAAGTTCAGGCTGTGTGCTGAGGACTGGGCTGTTATAAGTTTCAGCTGTATGCTGAGGTCTGGTTCAGTAAGGACTGGCTGTTATAGGTTCAGCTGTTGCTGAGGACTGGCTGTGCTAGTAAATAAGAGTCAGCGATAAAAAAAGTGCATCCTAATATGTACTGTACCTGGTGTATATTCCAGGTACTCATTACTCATGTCATGTATATTACTTTTATTATTACGTGGTATTCGTGTATTACGTTATTACGCGGTATTACTTTTATTACTGTTATTACGTTATACGTTATTATGTGTTATTACGTGTTATTACGCGGTTATTCAACATTATTACGTGTATTTAGTCATACTTGTTATTACGTTTTATTAACGTGTATTAAAAATTATTACGGGTTATATTATTTTTATTACAAGTTGTTAAGTTACGTGTATTACGTGTTATTACACATTATTACGTGTTATTATGTGTTATTACTTGTTATTACGTGGTATTACGTGTTATACACATATATTCGTTATTAGTGTTATACATGTTATTACGTGTTATTACTTGTTACTACTTGTTATTACGTGTTATTATGTGTTATTACATGTATTACTTCGTTATTACTTGTTATTACGTCAGTGTTATTACTGTATTACGTGTTATTACTTGTTATACACTGTTATTACTGTGTTATTACGTTTATTACTTGTATTACTTGTTATGTACTTGTGTTATTATACGTGTATTACTTGTTATTACGGGTATATTGCTGTATATTCTGATGGAAGCGAGGAGAAACAGGCCGTGGCTCGGGTGCGCTGAGTCTCTTATCTTTTTGCCCTTCCTGCCGACACCTGTGTGTCTAGGTGTGTGCGAGGGCAGGCAATGTGCAACCGATGGTGCGTTCAGCTGAGCGTATCGTCCTTAGGTAGTCCTTGCGGTCAGCGGCGGTGGACGTGCTGTACCAGGCTGTGATGCAGCTCGACAGATGCCCTGTAGAACAGCTGTGAGGGCCCTCGGGACAGGACGACATTCTTCAGCATCCTGAGGTTAAAGAGTCCGCTGTCGTGCCTTCTCACCACCTTGTCCGTTTCGTTTGACCATTTCAGCCCTCTCTTGCTATCATGAGATGTGTACTTTTTTGACCGCCTCCACGGCAGCCACCGTTGATGAGGGTGAAGCGTAATAATTTTAGCGGGCACCCA
>NW_019946892.1:10083-13147 GCF_002910315.2 Salvelinus sp. IW2-2015 | reverse complement strand
GTAAGCAAATTGGAGTGGGTCTAGGGTGTCAGGTAAGGTGGAGGTGATATGATCCTTGACTAGTCTCTCAAAGCACTTCATGATGACAGAAGTGAGTGTTATGGGCCGATAGTCATTTAGTTCACTTAAGTACAGGAACAATGGTAGCCATATTGAAGAATGTGGGGACAGCAGACTGGGAAAGGGAGAGATTGAAAATGTCCGTAATCACTCCAGCCAGCTGGTCTGTGCATGCTCTAAGGATGCGGCTAGGGAAGCCGTCTGGGCCAGCAGCCTTGCGAGGGTTAACACACCTAAAAGTCTTACTCACGTCGGCCACGGAGAAGGAGAGCCCACAGTCATTGGTAGCGGGCCGTGTCGGTGGCARTGTYTTATCCTCTAAGCGGGCGAAGAAGGTGTTTAGCTTGTCCGGGAGCAAGACGTCGGTGTCCGCTACGTGGCTGTTTTTTTATGGAGTGGTGACAGACGCCTCATCTCAGCCATCTGTCTGACACTCTGCGGATCAATAACCCATATAGCTGGTCAATTACACCTTATGACTGGACTATGAACCCTTATAACTGGTTAATGAGGTATTTACTACTGGTCTGTTGTCACAGAGGCACCCTAAATGTCTGTTTACAGTACAGTAAGCAGGTCGTTGACAGTAACCATGTCATTGTGGCATCTTCAACCCAGGAAGTGCCCAAGAGGTCTGAGCTAAAGAGGGTAACTGTATGGCTTACTCTCAGGAGGCGTATAATGTACATCAGCCTGGTCCTGCTGACACCACTGAGGGTGGCTCGTTAGGTTCAATGGGGGCTCTAGGTCGTCAATGATAGCCTGGCTCTAGGATCTACAGCTACAGTATGTGTTTAGCTAGATGCATGGCTTGGCAATAAGAACTGTTACTTTGACAATAGGGCTGTGGTAGTCTTTTTAACTGTAGGCTGAGGTCTGAGTGACTGGGCTGTTATAGGTTCAGCTGTATGCTGAGGTCTGGGTTCAGTAAGGACTGGGCCGTTATAGGTTCAGCTGTGTGCTGAGGACTGGGTTCAGTAAGGACTGGGCCGTTATAGGTTCAGCTGTATGCTGAGGTCTGGGTTCAGTAAGGACTGGGCTGTTATAGGTTCAGCTGTATGCTGAGGGCTGAGGACTGGGTTCAAGTCAGGACTTGGGCTGTTAATAGTTCAGCTGTGTTGCTGAGGTCTGGATTCAGTGAGGACTGGGCTGTATAGGTTCAGCTGTGTGTCTGGAGGTCTGGGTTCAGTAGGACTGGGGCTGTATAGTTCAGCTTGTATGGCTGAGGTCTGGGTTCAGTAAGGACTGGGCTGTTTAAGGTTCCAGCTTGTATGCTGAGGACTTAGGGTTTCAGTCAGGACTGGGCTGTTTATGGTTCAGCTGTGTGCTGAGGTTCTTGGATTCCAGTGTAGGTACTGGGTGGTTGTTATAGGTTCACTGTGTGCTGAAGGTCTGGGTTCAGTAAGGACTGGGCTGTTATAGGTTTTCAGCTGTATCTGGAGGTCTGGGTTTGTTATATAGTTCTCACTGTGGCTGAGTGACTGGGCTGTTTAAGTTCAGCACGATGTATGCTGAGGACTGGGTTCAGTAAGGATCTGGGGCTGTTTATAAGGGTTCAGCTGTGTGGCTGGACTGAGGGGACTTTAGGGGCTGTTATAATATATCATAAGTTCAGGCCCATCGTATGCTGAGTGTTGGGCTGTTAGTTACGAGTTCACGCTGTGGTTGCTGAGCGACTGGGCTGTTATAAGTTCGCTGATGTGTGCTGAGGACTGGGTGTTTATAAAGTTTTCAGCTGTATGCTGAGGTTGCGGTTCAGTAAAGGACTGGGCTGTTATAGAGTTTCAGCTGTGGGCTGAGGATCTGCGGCTGGTGCTAGTAAATAAGTAGGTTCAGGGCGAATAAAACAAGTTTGCATCCTTAATGATGTACTGGTACCTGGTGTATATATCCAGGTTTACTCATTACTCATTCGTCTATTTATTCTTACTTTTATATATTACGTGGTATTCGTGGTATTACGTGTATTACGCGGTAGTTTTACTCTTGTTATCTATTGTTTTTACGTGTTTATTTACGTGTTATTATGTGTTATTACCGTGTTTTACGTGTTATTCAACACATTATTACGGTGTTATTATGTGTTATTACTTGTTATTAACGTGTTATTAACGTGTTTATTAACATTTTACGTGTTATTATGTGTTATTACAACTGTTATTACGTGTTATTCAAGTGGTTATCTACAAAAAAACATTATTACGTGTTATTATGTGGTTATACTTGTTGATTTGTTATTACGTGTTTATTAACGGTGTTATTCACATTATTACGTGTTACTTATGTGTGTTCATTACATGTTTTATTGTACGTGTTATTATTGTTATTACTTTTTATTCACGTGTTATTATGGTGTTATTACAATGTTATTATCTTGTTCATTACTCACTTGTTTTCTTAAGTGTTATTACGTGTTATTACGTGTTATTACTTGTTATATACTTGTTAATTAACTTGTTTATTAACGTATGTTTTACTTGTTATTACCTTTGTTATTACTTGTTTTATTATACGTGTTATTTACTTTGGTTATTACGGGTTATTATTGGCTGTTATTGATTTCTGATGGAAGCGAGGAGAACAGGCCGTGGCTCGGGTGGCGTGAGGTTCTGGATCTTTTTTTGCTCCTGCTGCGACAAAACCTGGTGTCTGTTGGTGTGCTGGAGGGGCAGGCAATGTGCACCGATGGTGCGATCAGCTGCAGCGTAATCGTTCCTATGTAGTGCCTTGCGGTCAGCGGCGGTGGAACGTGCTGTACCAGGCTTTGTGAATGCAGCTCCGACAGATGCTCCTGTAAGAACAGCTGTGAGGGCCCTCGGGGACAGGACGACATCTTTCCAGCATGCCGAGGTTAAAGTAGTCGCTTGTCGTGCCTTCTCACACCTTGTCCGTTTTGGTTTTGACATTTTCAGCTCCTCTGAGATGTTTACTTTTTTTTGACCGTGCTCCAACGGCAGGCCCCGTTGATGCAGGGTGAAGCGTAATAATTTCTAGCGGGCCACCC
>NW_019946892.1:4480-7168 GCF_002910315.2 Salvelinus sp. IW2-2015 | reverse complement strand
TGATGAAGTTGTTTCTTGGTTAGTTTGGTTGGTTCTAGGTGAGTTTGGTTTGGTTTTGTGCATGCTACTGTGGCTGTGAAAAATGTCTGTGATTTTTTTCTATTTGGAGGTGAGCTAACATAAATATACGTGGGTTTTCCCTGTAAAACATTTAACAAATCAGACATGTTGGCTGATTCACCATATGTGTTCTTTCATTAGCTGTATTGGACTTGTTTAATGTGTGAAAGTTAATATTTATAAAAAATATTTTTTGAATTTCGGCTCTGCCTTTTCAGTTGGAATGTGGGAGAGTTGCCGCTAGCGGAACGCGCGGGGCTGTAAAGGTTAATCAGGGTCAACTGGATATTGACTAAAGAGTTAATCAGGGTAAACTGGGATATGACAAAGAGTTAATCAGGGTAACCTGGGATATTTGACGCAAAGAGTTAATCAGGGTAACTGGGATATGACTAAAGAGTTAATCAGGGTAAACTGGGATATGACAAAGAGTTAATCAGGGTAATCTGGGATATGACAAAATAAAAGAGTTAACAGGGTAAACCTTGGAGATAAAGAGTTAAACAGGGACAAGACTAAAAGAGTAATCGAGGGTAAACTGGGATAGACTAAAGTAGTCACCTGATATGATCAGGTTATAACGTGGATAGTGCCAAAAGATGTATAGTGTAACTGGAAGACCGTAGAAGAGTAAACCGGGATATGACTAAAGAGTTAATCAGGGTTAAACTGGGATATGACCAAAAAGAGTTAATCAGGGTAAACCGGGATATGACTAAAGAGTTAATCAGGGTAAACTGGAATGGTGACCAAAGAGTTAATCACGGTTAAACTGGGATTGAACAAAGAGTTACATCAGGGTAAACGGGATATGGATGATAAGAGTTAATGCAGGGTAAACTGGATATGACTCTAAAGAGTAATCAGGGTAAAACTGGGATATGAGCCAAGAGTTAATCAGGGTAGAACTCGGGAAACTGACCTAGAAGAGTTATCACGGGTAAACTGGGAAATGACTAAAGAGTTAACTCAGGGTAAACTGGGATCATGACCTAAAGAGTTTGAATCAGGGTAAACCGGTTGACCAAGAAGAAGTAACGGGTTGACCAAAGAGTTATCAGGGGTAACTGGGATATTGAACCAAAGAGTTAATCAGTGGTAAACCTGGGACTAGCCTGACACTAACAGTAGTTAATCAGGGTAACCTGGGATATACTAACGAGTTATATCAAGGGTACACGGAAATGATAAAGAGTTAATCAGGGTAACACTGGTATGACTAGAGTTGATCAGGGTAAACTGGGATATGACCTGACTAAAGAGTTAATCAGGGTAAACTGGGATATGACTAAAGAGTTAATCAGGGTAAACTGGGATATGACTAAAGAGTTAATCAGGGTAAACTGGAATATGACTAAAGAGTTAATCAGGGTGATTTTTCCGCAAATAGACAGGTATTTTCCTTTACATGGTAGTAAAATCTTTTTTTGCTAACTTTCTATTAAAATGTATTGGAGTGAGATCATTTATTTATTTCGGGATTTGTATACCGAGTATGTCCACATCCCCGTCAGACCATTTTATTGGTAAACTACACCATAATGTAAAATTAATGTAATTAATGTAATTTTTTTGTGATCCAATACATAATATAGTAGACTTGGTTTTAATCCACAGAGGTTAGAAAAAGTATCTAGATCCTCTATGAGGCTGTGGAGGAATCCTAATTGTGGTTTTAAAAGAAAACCTGAATCATCAGCGTACAATGACACCTTAGTTTTTAAGCCCTGGATTTCTAATCCTTTAATATTATTGTTGGATCTAATTTTAACAGCTAACATTTCGATGGCCATAATAAATAGATATGGTGATAGTGGACAACCTTGTTTTACTCCTCTTGGCAGTTTAAAACTTTCTGAGATGTAGCCATTATTTACTATTTTACACCTAGGGTTACTATACATTACTTTAACCCATTTTATAATTGATTCTCCAAAATGTAAATATTCCAGGCATTTCTATATCAACTCCAGTCATACTTTATCAAAATCCTTTTCAAATTCAGCTATGAAAACCAGTCCTGGTGTCCTCGATATTTCATAGTATTCTATTGTTTCCAGTACTTGTCTTATATTATCTCCAATGTATCGTCCATGTAAAAAACCTGTCTGATTAGGATGAATAATATCTGACAATGCCGTTTTAATTCTATGCGCCAAGCATTTAGCTAGAATTTTTGCATCACAACACTGAAGTGTAAGAGGCCTCCATTTTGTTAATGGACTGGATCTTTATATATACACCACTTGGATCCAGTTTCAGTAATAATGATATCAGACCTTCTTGTTGCGTGTCCAATTAACTACCGTTTATATAGGAGATGTTAAAACATACTAATAATGGTCCTCTGAGTATATCAAAAAAAGTTTTGTATACTTCCACTGGTATGCCATCCAGCCCTGGAGTTTACCCAGCCTTAAAATCTTTAATTGCATCAAGAAGTTCCTCCTCTGTAAATTAGCCTTCACGAGTCTTTCTGTACAGATGTTAATTTTACATTATTAAAAGGAAAAAAATCCATACAATTAGCTTTGGTTAGTGGAGATGGAGGAGACTGAAAAGAAAACATATTCTTTAAAGTACTTTAGCTTCTGTTGCTTGTGCCTCGAACCGGCCCTGGGAATACAG
>NW_019946892.1:0-4455 GCF_002910315.2 Salvelinus sp. IW2-2015 | reverse complement strand
CTATTTAGTCATATCCAGTTTACCCTAATTAACTCTTTAGTCATATCCAGTTTACCCTGATTAACTCTTTAGTCATATCCCAGTTTACCCTGATTAACTCTGTCAGTCCAGTTTACCCTGATTAACTCTTTAGTCAATATCGCCAGTTTACCCTGATTAACTCTTTAGTCATATCACCAGTTTCCCTGATTAACTCTTAGTCATATCCCAGTTTACCCTGATTAACTCTTTAGTCATATCCCAGTTTACCCTGATTAACTCTTTAGTCATATCCAGTTTACCCTGATTAACTCTTTAGTCATATCCCAGTTTACCCTGAATTAACTCTTTAGTCATATCCAGTTTAACCCTGATTAACTTTTTAGTCATATCCCAGTTTACCCTGATTAACTCTGTTAGTCATATCACCAGTTTACCCTGATATAACTCTTTAGTCATTCCAGTTTACCCTGATTAACTCTTAGTCCTAGTTTACCCTGATTAACTCTTTAGTCATATCCCAGTTTACCTGATTAACTCTTTAGTCATTCCCAGTTTACCCTGATTAACTCTTAGTCATATCCCAGTTTACCCTGATTAACTCTTTAGTCATATCCCAGTTTACCCTGATTAACTCTTTAGTCCATATCCCAGTTACCCTGATTAACTCTTTAGTCATATCCCAGTTTACCTGATTAACTCTTTAGTCATTCCCAGTTTACCCTGATTAACTCTTTAGTCTATTCCCAGTTTACCCTGATTAACTCTTTAGTCATTTCCAGTTACCCTGATTAACTCTTAGTCAATATTCCGCAGTTTTACCCTGATAACTCTTTAGTCATATCCAGTTTACCCTGATTACTCTTTAGTCATATCCCAGTTTACCCTGATTAACTCTTTAGTCATATCCAGTTTACCCTGATTAACTCTTTAGTCATATCACGTTTACCCTGATTATCTTTAGTCATATCCGGTTTACCCTGATTAACTCTTTAGTCATATCCCAGTTTACCCTGATTAACCCTTTTAGTCATATCCAGTTTACCCTGATTAACTCTTTAGTCAATTTCCCAGTTTTACCCTTGATTAACTTCTTTAGTCATATCCCAGTTACCCTGATTAACTCTTTAGTCATATCTCCAGTTACTCCTGATTAACTCTTTTAGTCATATCCCAGTTTACCCTGATTAACTCTTTAGTCATTTCCAAGTTTAACCTGAATTAACTCTTTAGTCATATCCAGTTTTACCCTGATTAACTCTTAGTCAGATTTCCCAGTTTACCCTGATAAACTCCTTTAGTCATATCCCAGTTTACGCCTGATAGTTAATCAGGGTAAACTGCGAAATGACTAAAGAGTTAATCAGGGTAAACTGGGATATGACTAAAGAGTTAATCAGGGTAAACTGGGATATGACTAAAGAGTTAATCAGGGTAAACTGGGATATGACTAAAGAGTTAATCAGAGTGATTTTTCCACAAATAGACAGGTATTGTCCTTTCCATGGTAGTAAAATCTTTTTTGCTAACTTTCTATTAAAAGTAATTGGAGTGAGATCATTTCTTTCTTTCGGGATTTGTATACCGACTATGTCCACATCCCCGTCAGACCATTTTATTGGTAAACTACACCATAATGTAAAAGTATAATTTTTTTGTGATCCAATACGTAATATAGTACACTTATCATAATTTGATTTTAATCCAGATAGGTTAGATAGATAGGTCAGATAGATAGAAAAAGTATCTAGATCCTCTATGAGGCTGTGGAGGGATCCTGATTGTGGTTTTAAAAGAAAACCTGAATCATCCGCATACAATGGCACCTTTGTTTTTGAGCAATGGATTTCTAATCCCTTAATATTATCGTTGGATCTAATCTTAACAGCTAACATTTCGAAGGCAATAATAAATAGATATGCCGATAGTGGACAACCTTGTTTTACTCCTCTTAGTAGTTTAAAACTTTCTGACATGTAGCCATTATTTACTATTTTACACCTAGGGTTACTATACATAACTTTAACCCATTTTATAAGAGATTCTCCAAAATTTAAATATTCCAGGCATTTATATATCAACTCCAGTCATACTTGATCAAAAATCAAAATCCAAATTCATCTATGGAAACCAGGCCTGGTGTCCCCGATATTTCATAGTGTTCTATTGTTTCCAGGACTTGTCTTATATTATCTCCAATGTATCGTCCATGTAAAAAACCTTTCTGATTAGGATGAATATTATCCTTTTTAATTCTATGCGCCAAGCATTTAGCTAGAATTTTTTGCATCACAACACTGAAGTGTAAGAGGCCTCCATTTCTTAAAAATGGACTGGATCTTTATATTTACCACTTGGGTCCTGATTCAGTCATAATTAATTCAGACGTTCTTGTTGCGTGTCCAATTAACTACCGTTTATATAGGAGATGTTAAAACATACTAATAATGGTCCTCTGAGTATATCAAAAAAAGTTTGGTATACTTCCACTGGTATGCCATCCAGCCCTGGAGTTTTCCCAACTTTAAAGGCTTTAATTGCATCAAGTTCCTCCTCTGTAAATTGGCCTTCACATGAGTCTTTCTGTACAGATGTTAATTTTACATTATTAAAAGGAAAAAAATCCATACATTAGGTTAGGTTAGTGGAGATGGAGGAGACTGAAAAGAAAACATATTCTTTAAAGTACTTTAGCTTCTGTTGCTTGTGCCTCGAACCGGCCCTGGGAATACAGTACAATTTGGGACTCCACCAGTGAGAACATTTAATCTGTGGTCTATCCGCCCTCTTGTTTGGTTTGCAACAAAGACACTGTGCGTGCATCGGGGGTAAGCCCCTCCTCCTTATTACTGTTTTATTGTGAACACATTGACATAGAAGGGACAGGGTGAGAGGGGTGAGGGTGGTTCGAGAGAAGGGGGAGGGTGTGGGGGAGGTAGGCCTCATTATTATTACTATTAACCAGCTGGACAACCCCTCCCCTCACCCATCTCCCCCCTCTCTCCCGTTGTCCCCTCTTCAACCCCTTCTCCCGTTACCCCACCTTTCCCCTTCTCCCCGTCTCCCCCTTCACCCCGTGTCGCCCCTCTTCAACCCTTCTCCCTGTCCCCCTCTTCAAGCCCCTTCTCCCGGTGTTACCCCCTTTCCCCATCTCCCCCGTCTCCCCCCATTCTCCCCCGTGTCCCCCTCAAGCCCTTCTCCCCATGTCCCTCTTCAAGCCCCTTCCCTGTGTACCCTCCTTTCCCCCTTCCCCTGTTCCCCTAGTCCCCTTCTCTCCCTCGACAGATCAGAATAAGGCCCATTGTCTGGTGGCCTATAGTGAGAGAAGAGAGGCAGAGAGAGACAGAAAGTAAGGGAGCCACAGCCTGGTCTAGTAGACTAGACGTAACACTACCTTAACCTTCTAACTCTAACCTCCTAGCCTAGCTAACCTTAACTGACCTAACTAGCGTAACCTTAACCGCTACCAGCTTGGTGGCTAAGTTAGCTAGATGGCTAAATGAATGTGAGCTAGTGTGGCTAGTGGCTAACTAATTTAGCTATCGTTAGCCACTAGCTAACATTAGTTGTTAGCGCCGTACCACCTAGCTAAACATTAGCATTAGCCACCTAGCTAACATTAGTTAGCCACTTAGCCACCTAGCTCACATTTAGCTTTAGCCATTAGCTAACTTTAAGCCACCTAGCTAGATAGTGGTTAGCCACCTAGCCACCTCGCTAACATTAGCGTTAGCCATCTAGCACTAGGCCATCATTGTAAATAAAATGTTCTTAAACTGACTTGCTTAGTTAAATAAAAGTACATTTAAAAATAAGAAACGTAACAATATTAGACTAATTGAAGTGTCCCGGATTTAAGTATTACTATGTACGGCTACCCTGATCAGTGGGAGAAAAAGAGAAGAGGAGACAGAGGCCGAAGAGAGTAAAGAAAGTAGAAAGAGAGAACAGAAAGAACCATGGCTGAGTCAGTAGGGTTACTAACTACAGCCCATGGCTGAGTCCAGGAGGTTACTAACTACAAGCCCCATGCTGAGTCAGTGGGTTACTAACTACAGCCCCACGGCTGAGTCACAGAAGGTTACTAACTACAGCCCAGGCGGAGTCCAGAGGTTACTAACTAAGCCCCACGGCTGAGTCCAGGAGGGTACTAACTACAGCCCATGGCTGAGCCAGGAGGGTTACTAACTACAAGCATTGTGGACCACTGATATTAGAATGTATAGATTATCAGCATGAGGCGAGGCCTGTGAGGGTGGTGGTATTTACAACAGACATGGTGCCTTAATATCACCCAGAGAACACTGAGGAACGAAAAACACATCCATCTCATTGATGATGATTACTACAGCCTCTGTAACCTTAGGGCACTCTCTCTCTCTCTCGTCTCTCTCTCTGCTCCTTCTCCTCTCTCTCTCTCTCTCTTCTCTCTTCTCTCTGCTCTCTCTTCCCCTCTCTCTCATGGTCTCTTCTCCT
>NW_019946891.1:24590-31686 GCF_002910315.2 Salvelinus sp. IW2-2015 | reverse complement strand
GAAAGGAGAGGGCTAGGGTCGGCGCAGGAGTGCAGAACGATGATTATGAGCAAGCGGGAAAGGGAGGAGAAGAGAAGCGATAGGATGATAGGAGGAGGAGAGTAGGGTAGGACAAGAGGGAGGGATTTCCTCACTTACGGTGTCTCTAGCTATCCTCTAGCTGTCCTCATCAGGTATCTTAGGTATCCTCTAGTCTGTCCTCTAAGCTCTGTCCTTAGGTATCCTCTAGGTATCTTCTGCTAGTACCCCTTAGCTGTTCTCCTCAGCTGTCCTCAGGTTCTCTAGGTATCCTCTCAGCTGTCCTCTAGGTATTTTCTCTAAGCTGTCCTCCTAGTATCCTCTAGCTATTCCTCTAGGTATCTTCTAGATGTCCTCTAGCTGGTCCTCTAGCTGTCCTCATAGCTATCCTCTAGCTTGTCCTCTAGGTATCTTCTAGGATATCCTCTAGCTGGTTCCTCACTGTCCTAGGGTATCCTCTAGCTGCTCTCTAGCTATTCCTCTAGCTGTCCTTCTGGTATCCTCTAGCTGTCCTCTACGGTATCCTCTAGGTATCTTCTAGCTGTCCTCTAGCTGTCCTCATAGGTATCTTTAGCTGTCCTCTAGCTTCCTCTAGGTATTCCTCTAGGTATCCTCGAGCTGTCCTCTATGTATGCTCTTAGCTGTCCTCTAGTTCCTCTAGTATCCTCTATCTGTCCTCTAGCTATCCTCTAGCTGTCCTCTAGCTGTCCTCTAGGTATCCTCTAGTTCCTTAGCTATCCTCTAGCTGTTCCTCTAGTATCCTCTAGCTGTCCTCTAGGATCTCTAGTTCTCTAGCTGTCCTTGGTATCTCTAGCTGTCCTTCTAAGCTATCCTCTAGCTGTCCTCTAGGTATCCTCTAGCTGTCCTCAGGTATCCTCTAGGGTATCTTCTATTCTGCTGTCCTCTAGGTATCTCTAGGTATCTTCTAGCTGTATTCCTCTAGCTTGTCCTTTAAGGTATCCTCTAGGTATCCTCTAGCTGTCCTCTAGCTTCCTCTAGTATTCTCTAGGTCCTCTAGCTTCCTCTAGTATCCTCTAGCTGTCTGCTTCTACTTCTAGTATCCTCTAGCTGTCCTCTAGTATCCTCTAGCTGTCCTCTAGCTATCCTCTAGCTGCCTCTAGGTATCCTCTAGCTGTCCTCTACTGTTGCTCTCTAAGCTTCCTCTAGGTATCTCACGCTCTAGGTATCTTCTAGCTGCCTCTAGCTATCCTCTAGCTGTCCTCTAGGTACTTTCCCCAGTCCAGCTCTCTTACATCAGTGCAGATTAAGGAAAGAGTTGAATCAGAAGAAAAGAAACAAAACGGTGTGTCTCAAATGTAACCCTTTTCACTTCATAGTGCCCTACTTTTGACCCCGAACTTTAACCCTGGTCAAAAGTTGTGCACTATGAATAAGGTCCCATTTGGAACGCAGACAATACTGTATGTCTAGGCTATGACACGCACCTAGAGGGGGATGACATATATAGATAATATAAACCAGTCATAATAGGTCAAGAGAAACAGAGGACAGGGTGTCAGATCCACAGAGCGGAGGATAAGATTAGAGTACGGAGAAAAAGCGGAGTTACAGGGAGGAGATAAAACAGAGCGGTACAGGAGGATAAAAAAGAGCGGTTACAGGGAGATAAAACAGAGCGGTACAGGAGGATAAAACAGGGTACAGGAGGATAAAACAGGACGGTACAGGAGGATAAACAAAGCGGTACAGGAGGATAAACAGAAGACAGGAGATTAAAACAGAGCGGACAGGAGGATAAAACAGAGACGGTACAGGAGGATAACAACAAGAGGCAGGTACAGGAGAAGAAGAAGAACGGGGGGTATTTTACACAGAACGAAAGAGGATGAAGAGAGGACGGAAATTCAAGTTTCGAAGGTTTCTCAATAACACAACTGAAAAGAAGAAGTTATTCACTTCAAATATAAACCAGTTTCCCTCTAGTGCATGATCACATGGGTTATGGCCCAAATGGCACGCTATTTACTATATGGTGCACTCATTTTGAACAGGGCCCATTAGGGCTCTGGCCAAGAGTAGTTACTATATAGGAATGGGGTGCCATTTCGGAAACCCATACTGTATAGACACCTGAAACATATGTGAAGTAGCTACGTCACAGGACTTTTGACAGGGACATACAGGCTCTGTCAAAAGTAGTGCACTATAGAGGGAATAAGGTGCCATCTGGACACACCTTTGTATTTCAACAGTATCACTGTATTGTATTGTTAGTCAGCTGTGTTGTCATGTTCCTAGCTCAGGTGTTTTGAGTGGCCTACATTTTGTTGTTTTTTTTGTAAGGAATTTATTCAATCAATGATTTTGGAAGAAATTGAATAATAGTCATGAATTATAATGAGAATATATTGATTGTAATTGTTTTTTTATTACTGAAGTGAGTTTTGAAGTTGTTTCTGAGTATATAAAGCTGTTTTGTGCCTCTTGATGTGGGTGTTCTGTTATCAAAGAACAACTAATATCACCATGGAAACTTAGTTCATAAAAGTGAACACCTTATATGCTTAGTTAATAAAAAAAGTCACTCCTACACTGTAAGAAAGCCATAAAGATATATATAATAAACAAAAATACATTCACTATTTATAAGATTGATCTTAATTGGATCCCCATGAGCTGACGCCATGACAACAGCTAAATGTGTACATACACGTCAACACACACACACACAAATACATTTAAAGGTACACTGTGAGTGTAAAATGACTTTTTTTTAAACTCAAATGTTGGTTTGAGAGGTGACTATGTTTTCATATACACAATATGTATTATATGAATCAATTTGTTTCTTGTAAACCACACAGCCTTAGTAGCTAGTAATATAAAGCTTTAAGTCATGGGTGGGAGGTATGCCCCTTTGTTTGTGGTCCAATGAGGTCATTCCTGGAATTTGTCATTGAGTTAAGCATTTCCGACCCTCTCCTTGGCCTCCCAGACGTTTCACATTTCCTTTTAACCTTAAATTGCACACCTGGTCAATATCAAGCTTGATGATTAGTTGACTAATTAATCAGGGTGCCAGTTTAAAAAACAAAAATGTGAAATGTCTGGGGAGCAGGAGAGGTCGGAAACCTATAATGGACCCTTGGTTCAAAGCAGTCCCAAGCTATGTAAGTAATGTGTTGGAAAGAAGATACAGAAAGTAGCAGATATACTAAGTAAGATGTATTGTAGATATGGGAAGAATTTAAGATCTATATGAAGACAGTATAGTACAGTATTCAGTAGATATGTTATGAAGACATAGTACAGTATATAGTAGTGTGTATATGAAGGACTATTAGTAAGTATATGTAGTAGATATGTGTGATGAAGACATTATAGAAGTATATAGAGCATGTGTATAAGACATATAGTACAATATAGTAGATATGTGTATGAAGACATTATAGTACAGAGTATATAGTAATATGTGTTGAGACTATATAGTTACAGTATATAGTAGATATGTGTATAGAAGACATATAGTACATACTATAGTAGAATGTGTATGAAGACATATAGTACAGTATATAGTTAGAGTATGTGTATGAAGACATATAGTACAGTTATATAGTCGATATGTGTATGAAGCATATAGTAAGTATATAGTAGATATGTGTATGAAGACATATAGTACAGTATATAGTAGATATGTGTATGAAACATATAGTACAGTGTATATAGAAGTATGAAGCACTATAGTAACAGTTATATAGTAGATTAATGTGTATAGACAGATATTTAGTATACGTATATAGTAGATATGTATAGAAGACTATATAGTACAGTGCTATAGTAGTATATGGTATGAAGAACATATAGTACAGTTAAGTATAGTAGATATGTGTATGAAGACATATAGTACAGTATATAGTAGATATGTGTATGAAGAACATATAGTACAGGTATATAGATAGGATATGTTATGAAGACATATAGTACAGTATATAGTAGATATGTGTATGAAGACATATAGTACAGTATATAGTAGATATGTGTATGAAGACATATGTACAGTATATAGTCAGATTGTGTATGAAGAACATATAGTTACAGTATATAGTAGATGTGTGTATGAAGACATATAGTTACTAGTGATATAGTAGCATATGTGTTAATGAAGACATATAGTACAGTATATAGTAGATATGTTATGAAAGCATATAGTACAAGTATATAGTAATGATGTATAGAAGACATATAGTACAGTATTATAGATATGTGACATGAAAGACATATAAGTACAGTTATATAGATATGTGTGTATGAAGACAAATATAGTACAGTATATAGTAGAATATGTGTATGAAGACATATAGTACAGTATATAGTAGATATGTGATGAAGACATATGTTACAGTATATTAAGTAGATGTGTGTAGAAGACATATAGTACAGTATAAGTTTAGATTGTGTGTATGGAAGACATATAGTACAGTATATAGTAGAATGTGTATTGAAGACATATAGTACAGTATATAGTAGACTATGTGAATATGAAGACATATAGTACAAGTATAGTAAGATGTGTGTCATAGAAGACTATAGTACAGTATATAGTAGTGGTATAGAAGACATATAGTACAGTATATAGTAAGATATGGTCTATATGAAGACATATAGTACTAGTATATATAGTAGATGTGTATATAGATAAGACTATAGATATACAGTATATAGTAGTGTGTATAGAAGACATATAGTACAGTGATATAGTAGATGTGTGTATGAAGAACATATAGTACAGTATATAGTAGATATGTGTATGAAGACATATAGTACCAAGTATATAGTAGAGAATTGTGTATGAGACTATAGTACAGTTATAGTGTGTATAGAAGCACTATATAGTACAGTTATATAGTAGATATGTGTATGAAGACATATAGTACAGATATTAGTAGTAGATTGTGTATGCAAGACATATAGTATACAGTATATAGTAGATATGTGATGAAGACACTTATGCAGTAACAGTATATAGTAGATATGTGTACATGAAGACATATAGTACGTATTATGTAGATAGATATTGTGTATGAAGACATATAGTACAGTTTATATAGTAGACTATGTGTATGACAATAGTACATATATAGGTATACAGTATATACGTAGATATATTGTGTATGGAAGACATATAGTACAGATATCAGTAGATGTGTGTATGAGACATTATAGTACAGTATATACGTAGATGTGTGGTATAGACCAAGACTATAGTACAGTATAGTAGTGTTATAGAGACTTTATAGTAAGTATTATAGTACATGTGTGTATAAGAAATATAGTACGTATATTAGTGTGTATAGAAGACTATAGTACAGTATATAATATATGTGTATGAAGACATATTAGTACAGTAATGATAAGCTATATATAGATATGTGTATAGAAGACTATAGTACAGTCTATAGTTAGTTAATAATGTGTATAGGAGACATATTAGTACAGTACATATAGTAGATGTGTTATGAAGACATATGTATATACAGCTCCGTTTGTCTTGTATTCCCAAACTCACAATGTATCCCTTCTTTCTACACACCATTCAGTGAAGCAGGTAAGTTCCACTTTGTTTGTTTCACGGTTGTTCTTTTCGTTTTGTTTTCTCTCAAATCATCAAACGCTTATTTTCTACATCGGCATGCAAACTATTGTGGATGTAGCCATTTTTAATAAAGGGCGAAAGGCTCAATGATATGAAGGTGAAAGGCTAAACGTCATAGTATACGGTCTCACTACACACGGCTGAATGCTGTTTTAGCCAATCAGCATCCAGTATCCAAACTACCCGTTTATAGTACGGTATATAGTGAATGTGTACAAACATATACACCCAAGAAGAACACAGGACAGGTTGAAGTGAGCATGAGTTATTGTCAGTGATGATCTCCCTCTCTCTCACCACCACTGTCTATTGCTGTTATTGGTGCTGGTGACCAAAGTCCCTGATATATATCTTGATATATACTACAACCTGCTAGGCCGTATTACACTATAACGGTCCTCTAAACATGTGTTACGGTGATGATTAACTCGTCTCACGTTGCTGTTGACGTTACGGGACTGATATACGAGACGCCTCTCGTAGAAATAATACCCTGTTGTGTTATCAACCAGAGTATCTGAGGACGTCCGTGACGGAGTTGAGATGTGCTAGTAGAAACTGTGGGATGGTTCTGACTGACTGTGTTTGTGGTGGTCGTGCTGTGACAAGGCCCCAGTAGACCCAGCCCTAGGCCGAAGCCTGAGGCTCTGTTAGGGGTACGGTCCGCTCTGGGCCCGGTTAGTGCTGGATACGGCGGATAGACTGGATCTGGGGGGTCTGGCAGTGGGARCCCCAGTTCTTCCAGTGCTGGTAGTCTCCACTGTGTCTCTCACACTCCATGATGTACTGCTGGCCCCTGTAGCCGGGGAACTGGTAGCACACAAAGCTGTGGGAGAGAGAGGGAGCGGAGGGGGGAAGGGAGAAGGATGGAGGGAGAGAGGAGAGAGAGGGAGCGGAGGGGGGAAGGGAGAAGGATGGAGGGAGAGAGGAGAGAGGGAGAAGGATGGCGGGAGAGGGTGATAGGTGGGGTGCAGAGGGAGTGAGAAACATGTTTGGCTTAGAGTGGAGTTTCGCTTGACACTGAATAGAATTGTCACACAATGTTTTGCTTTCATTGTCTCACTATAGCAAGATTGGAGTGTGTTTGTGTCAGTGGAGGCTGCTGAGGGGAGGACGGCTCATAATAACGGCTGGATCAGAGCAAGTGGAATGGCATCAAACACATAGAAACCACGTGTTTGATACCATTCCACGTATTGCCATTGTGTTTTTGTACAGTATCTAATTAGTGAGTGTGTGCTTGTGTTTAATGTTGACTTACGCGCCACACTGWACGTGCATGGATCCGACCTCAGGCAGGCACCAGCCCATGGCCCTCAGAGAGGGGTAATCATCACACAGCTCAGCGCTGCGGCCCATGAAGTTCTCTGTCTCAAAGATCTGCATACGACTGCTCTGGTGGGACTGGGAGGGGAAGGAGGAGAGAAAGAAGAGGTGAGAGAGGATAGAGTTGAGAGAGGATAG
>NW_019946891.1:4929-17805 GCF_002910315.2 Salvelinus sp. IW2-2015 | reverse complement strand
CGTTACTGACATGTTACATTCAGAGATAGAAGGGGACAGAGAGGGGGGAGAGAGTTACTGACATGTTACATCAGAGATAGAAGGGGACAGAGAGGGGGGGAGTTACTGACATGTTACATTCAGAGTAGAAGGGGAGAGAGGGGGGGGAGAGTTACTGACATGTTACATTCAGAGATAGAAGGGGACAGAGAGGGGGGGGAGAGTTACTGACATGTACATTCAGAGATAGAAGGGGACAGAGAGGGGGAGATTACTGACATGTTACATTCAGAGATAGAAGGGACAGAGAGGGGGAGAGTTACTGACATGTTACATTCAGAGATAGAAGGGGGACAGAGAGGGAGAGTTACTGACATGTTACATTCAGAGATAGAAGGGACAGAGGGGGGGAGTTACTGACATTTACATTCAGAGATAGAAGGGGACAAGAGAGGGGGGAGAGAGTTACTGACATGTTACATTCAGAGATAGAAGGGACAGAGAGGGGGAGAGTTACTGACATGTTACATTCAGAGATAGAAGGGGACAGAGAGAGGGGGGAGAGATTACTGACATGTTACATTCAGAGATAGAGGGGACAGAGAGGGGGGGAGAGTTACTGACATGTTACATTCAGAGATAGAAGGGGGGAGAGTTACTGACATGTTACATTCAGAGATAGAAGGGACAGAGAGGGGGGGGGGGGGGGTTACTGACATGTTACATTCAGGATAGAAGGGACAGAAGAGGGGGAGAGAGTTACTGACATGTTACATTCAGAGATAGAAGGGGACAGAGAGGGGGGGGGAGGTGGGAAGGTCGAAGAGAGAAGAGGGACGAGGGGGAGGGGGTGGAGAGAGTTACTGACATGTTACATTTCATTCAAGAAGGGACAGATTAATATACAATGAGACAAGAGCAGGACAGAAGGACAACACCCCACCCTGGTGGTCAATGGTTGACCATGCATGACAACAGTCTACAGCACAGAGAATCATACCCCCACCCACACAGACAAACACCAAACACAGATACCCCCACTCACCAACACATACACACACACACACCGATAGCCCCACTCACACACACCAGCCTCCACAGACAACCAGGGTTGTAAGAGACTCACGCTCCACTCTCCACTCTGATAGAGCGGATGTTGTCCAGACCACAGTTCTGGATGTTGCAGCACTCAGAGGTAAACTCCTGGCACTTCCCTGGAAGTGCTCCTGCTCAAACACAGTCACCTACAGGGACAGATAGATACATATTAGTGTGTTTGTGTTAAATCATATCATCGATTATTTAAATATGTGTGTGTGTGTGGTGTGGCACATGTACATAAAATAAACCTGTGTGTGTGTGAGATCACCTTGAAGAAAGGGGCCATACCCATGCCAGGGAAAAACATGGGGGAGTCATGTGGGTTTTAGTAGCTCTATTCATGTCTATAGAGAGAGGGGGAGGAGAGGGGAGGGAGAGGGAGAGAAAGAGAGGTGGCATGTGAGAGAGATAGAGCAGGGGAGAGAGAGGGATTTCATCATTTAAACTAGATTACAATTAATTTTTTAAAATCCTTTAATTTGTTTATGCATTCCCAGTAATCTATGAAATATGTTAATGATGATATCTAGAAATGTCCTCATGTGTTCATATTATTTCCATTCTGATGTGGGCCTTTCCAGCTTCATCCACAACCAACTACCATTACTGCCAGCATCCAAAAACTCTAATAAAAGGTCATGGTAGTGTAGCATATCCCCAAAGAAGTTGTGACAATCCTTACAAAAAGTAAAAAATATAAATAAAAAGTTAAAAACTGGTTAAAACCGTTTTATAAAACGTCTGTAACATAAGCCATCACCAAATCCAATAAACGTTATCAATTTCTATTAACAGCCTATATTATTCCATCACCAAAAACGAACCCTTTTTGGACTAGGCCTACAATGACATTTAAATTTTATAAATGTAGGTTAAGAAATACTCTCAAAATGTTTATCAAATTATGAGTGTTAGCCGGTGGGTAGCCTAGGCCTAAATCCGTTCTGTGGAAACACCATGGGCTTCGGTTCAACCAGGACCGGGGGCTTACCTGGTTCGTTCTCCCTCCTCTCCACGCGCCAATCCTTTTACATAGAGTTTTGTGAGAATCTGGCGTTCTGTTTTATACCGCAGTCCACGGTGGCCCGCGCGTCTCCACTGGCGACAACGTGCGTGCGGTGTGCGCGTTTCATCATGTCTGTGTGAGTGAGTTGGGGGTAAAGTGAGCACGCCCGTGCGCGTGTTTCTATGTCGGCACCCCTCTGTGTGTCCGTGCGTAAATGTGTCCTATGGTGCGCACGGCCGTGTGAGCAATACACGCGTCCCCCCACCTCCCCTCCCTCTCCTCTCTCTCTCTCTCTCTCTCTCTCTCTCTCTCCTCTCTCTCTCCTCTCTCTCTCTCTCTCTCTCTCTCTCTCTCTCTCTCTCTCTCTCTCTCTCTCTCTCTCTCTCTTTCTCTCTCGCTCTCTCTCTCTCTCTCTCTCTCTCTCTCTCTCTCCCTTTATTTGTTTCCTATGCGGTCGGGTGTGCGCCTTGTTGACTCAGCAGATAATATAGTACCGGTTGAATGCATGGTGGGACAGTGATGTTCGCGGTCCGTTCAGAGTGAATGGGGGGCCCAGTGTTGGGCCGAACGCCGTTATATTCGTATAGGTCAGCAGTGCCGTATAGCATTAACAATGACCGGTATGTAGGTAGAGCGTTAACAATGRCCGGGCTGTAGGTAGAGAATGACAAGGATTTACCTCTCMKGTGCTGTGGTCAGACCACTGTGTGCTTTTAGAGTTAAACATTTAGGGAAATGAKGGAAACTAGAAATCAGTGYCAAAGAGTGTGACTTCAGTTAAATGTAGAGATAATGTTATGAAATAGCTGCCTTGCCTATCACAATGACTTCAATCAAATTAGATGTTAGTATTGATATAGCATAATATACTAACACTAGTTATATAGCATATATATAMAWMTWWWWTWWAAAGTGAACTAAAATTGTAGTAGGTTACAGCAGTAGGCTAGGCTATACTAGAGATGTTAGGCCAATAGAATGATGTTCTGTTTATCCAAGCCCATAGTACTGGTGAGTTCACACGTTTGTCATGGTGACCCCCCCCACACACACACAGTTCCTGATGACCTCATTTAACCCTTGACCTCTGAGCTAGAACATTTGAGAAGGTTATGGCAGGCTGGTGGCYGACTGTTTACACACACACTTCATATGTGGTATATTGCATGTGCAACAWTATTATTTGAACAGTGAGGTTGCAGATTTTAGACTGAGAACATTATGGWAGGAATYCCACATTACATACCAGAGAGGCTATTTTTAAATCATGTTGATGCAGGCCGCAAATTGATGAMTGAAATGTCAAGATTTTAAKTGTGGTCGAGAGTCGAGAGGAGAGAGTCGAGCCTCGAGCCTATTTCTTTCCAAATGTTGCATATAGAAATGTCTTGTAACTGTCATGATTCCTATGTGAATGAGTAGCATGTATATTCTACATGATATATTTCTATCTGAACGTGCTGTAGTGGGGCATCCKACTTAGATGTTGCAGATGAAAATGCCTTTCATAGAGCTGTTGTGATTCCTTAATCAAATCAAATCAAGTTTTATTAGTCACATGCGCCCGAATACAACAAGTGTAGACCTTACAGTGAAATGCTTACTTACAAGCCCTAACCAACAATGCAGTTTAAAAAATACGGATAAGAATAAGAAATACGAAGTTACAAGTAATTAAAGAGCAGCAGTAAAATACCAATAGCGAGACTATATACAGGGGGGTACCGGTGTGCCGGGGCAGTGGTTAGTTGAGGTATATGTACATGTAGGTAGAGTTATTAAAGTGCTATGCATAGATGATAACAACAGAGAGTAGCAGCGGTTTGAAAGGGAGAGGAGGGGGGGGGGGCAATGCAAATAGTCTGGGTAGCCATTTGATTAGATGTTCAGGAGTCTTATGGCTTTGGGCAGTTTAGAAGCCTCTTGGACATAGACTTGGTGCTCCGGTACCGCTTGCCATGCAGTACAGAGAGAACAGTCTATTACTAGGGTGGCTGGAGTCTTTGACCATTTTTAGGGCCTTCCTCTGACAGCCCTGGTATAGAGGTCCTGGATGGCAGAAGCTTGGCCCCAGTGATGTACTGGGCCGTTTGCACTACTTCGGTGGTGACTTGCGGTCGGAGGCCGAGCAGTTGCCATACCAGGCATTGATGCAATCAGTCAGGATGCTCTCGATGGTGCAGCTGTAGAAACTTTTGAGGATCTGAGGACCCATACCAAATCTTTTCAGTTTCCTGAAGGGGAATAGTTTTTTGTCGTGCCCTCTTCACGACTGTCTTGGTGTGCTTGGACATGTAGTTTGTTGGTGATGTGGACACCAAGGAACTTGAAGCTCTCAACCTTCTCCACTAAAGCCCCGTCGATGACAATGGGGGTGTGCTCTGTCTTCTTTTTCATGTAGTCCACAATCATCTCTTTGTCTTGATCACGTTGAGGGAGAGGTTGTTGTCTTGGACACACGGCCATTGTTGTCGATGATCAGGCCTACCACTGTTGTGTCATCGGCGAACTTAATGATGGTGTTGGAGTTGTGCCTGGCAATGCAGTCATGAGTGAACAGGGAGTACAGGAGAGGACTGAGCACCACCCCTGAGGGGCCCCTGTGTTGAGAATCAGCCTGGCGGATGTGTTCTTCCTACCCTTACCACCTGGGGGCGGCCCGTCAGGAAGTCCAGGATCCAGTTTCAGAGGGAGGTTTTTAGTCCCAGGGTCCTTAGCTTATTGATGAGTTTTGAGGGCACTATGGTGTTGAATGTCGAGCTGTAGTCAATGAATAGCATTCTCAACATAGGTGTTCCTTTTGTCCAGGTGGAAAGGGCAGTGTGGAGTGCAATAGAGATTGCATCATCCGTGGATCTGTTGGCGGTATGCAAATTGGAGTGGGTCTAGGTTTCTGGGATAATGGTGTTGATGTGAGCCATGAACAGCCTTTCAAAGCACTTCATGGCTACAGACGTGAGTGCTACGGGTCGGTAGTCATTTAGACAGGTTACCTTAGTGTTCTTGGACCCAGGGACTATGGTGGTCTGCTTAATCATCTTGTTATTAAGGACTCGGACAGGGAGAGTTTGAAAATGTCAGTGAAGACACTTGCCAGTTGGTCAGCGCATGGTCAAAGTACACGTCCTGGTAATCCGTCTGGCCCTGCGGGCTTGTGAATGTTGACTGTTTAGAGGTTTTACCACATCGGCTGCGGAGAGCGTGATCACACACTCTTCCGGAACAGCTGGTGCTCTCATGCATGTTTCAGTGTTATTTGCCTCGAGCGAGCATAGAAGTAGTTTAGCTCGTCTGGTAGGCTTGTGTCATTGGGCAGCTCTTGGCTGTGCTTCCCTTTGTAGCCTGTAATGGTTTGCAAGCCCTGCCACATCAGACGAGCGTCAGAGCCGGTGTAGGTCGATCCGATCTTAGTCCTGTATTGATGCTTGGCTGTTTGATGGTTCGTCAGAGGGCAGAGCGGGATTTCTTATAAGCTTCYAGTTTAGAGTCCCGCTCCTTGAAAGCGGCAGCTCGAGCCTTTAGCTCAATGCGGATGTTGCCTGTAATCAATTGCTTCTGGTTGTTGTGAAATTGTTAGGTTATAAAACTTGTTAGATATTACTGCATGGTCGGAACTAGATGCACAAGCATTTCGCTACACTTGCATTAACACCTGCTAACCATGTGTATGTGACAAATACATTTTATTTTATTTTATTTGATCTGACCACTTTTTTATTGACAGAGACCCTATTCTATGTCACTGTTCTACTTGATACATCTCAATCTAAACATTCTGTTTTGTGGCATCGCACTGAACTCGGCCCTCTGTTCAATGGCCCCACAGACTCCTCCCATCCAGGCATGCTACTGTTCAGAAGTGATGAGTGCACAGATCCAAAATGGCTACTGTACACACCATGAACCTCTGGTATGAGGTGGAAACTGTGACTATGTCCCAAATGGCACCCTATTTCCTATGGGCTTCTGGTCAAAAGTAGTGCACTAAAATAGGGAACAGGGTGCCATTTAGGATTCAGATAACTGTCTCTAGACACAGATCTAGGATCAGCTTACCCTCTCCATATTCTAAGCTGTATCATTAGGTGGGAAATCATATAAACTGACCTTAGATCAGCATTTAGGTTCTAATTCGTCCTACTCTATGTCACAGAGTCGTGAAGTATTTTGTATATTTGGCATGTTGGTATAGCTCAGCGGTGTCTAACATGAGGCCTGCTACTTGATAATGTGTCATTACATAGTTTTATCGAATGTAGAAAGACATGCAATTTAACATGAACATGTCCATGTTGGTGAGATGACAATTCACTCAATAGCGGTACATTTACTGGCGATGCTACTTGGGCAGTGAGAGGATTTCATGTTGTGTGGTCAAGGTCAGGGTTAAAATGAGGTTTACAATATGTTGGAATTCAATATATAGGGTTAGAACATAACAATGTAGCTTTTCAGCTGTTGTTTTTGTCAACATATTCTCCCTGACTTGTCAGAAATGGCCGCTTAGTGAAGGTAAAGTGACTTCTACACCCCCATTACAGATAGTTGGCCTACTGTTGGTGAGGTATATTCACATGGTGTTATTGTTGGTGGAGCTACAATGACAAAATAACAGGGGGAATACCATACTACCATACTACCATACTACCATACTACCATAGACCATACTACCATACTACCATACTACCATATAGACATCAACTAACAGGGGGAATAGACCATACTACCATACTACCATACTACCATACTAACCATAGACCATACTACCATACCACCCATACTACCATACTACACAACTACATAACCATACTACCATAGACCATACTACCATACTACCACTAGATCATACTACCATAGACCATACTACACAATAGCACCATACTACCATAGACCATAACATACCATACTACCATAGACATACTACCATAGACCATACTACCATACTACCATAGAACCATACTACCATAGACCCATACTACCATACTACCATACAGACCCATACTACCATACTCATAGACTACCATAGACCATACTACCATAGACCATACTACCCATAGCCATACTACATACCACCATACTAACCATAACCATCTACATACTACATAACCATACTACAATAAGACCATACTACCATACCATACTAACAATTAACCATACTACCATAGACCATACTACCATAGACCATAACTACCATAACCATACTACCATACTACCATAGACCATCCACTATACAATAGACCATACTACCATAGACCATACTACCATAGACCATACTACCAAAGACCATACTACCATACTACTACCACCATAGACCATACTACCATAGTACTACCAATACTACCATAGACCATACTACACATCAGACCATAACTACACCATAGACCATACTACCATACTACATAACCATATACCATAACTCCATACTACTACTACCATATCTACCATAGACCATACTACCATACTACCATAGACCAATAACTACCTAACCATACTACCATACTACGCATAGACCATACTACCATACTGACCATACTACCAACTACATACTACCAATAACCATACTACCATAGACCATACTACCATAGACCATACTATACCAACTAATACTACATACGACCATAGACCATACTACCATACCTACCATAGACCATATATACCATAAGACATACCTACCATACTGACCATACTACCATAATCCATACTACATATACCATACTACCATACTACCATAGACATATAATAACCATACTACCATAAAGACCATACTACCATACTACCATAAGACCATACTACCATAACACCATACTACCATACTGACCATACTACCATATACCATAACTACCATAGACCATGATACCATACTACCATATACCATACTACCATAGACCATACTACCATACTGACCATAACCATACTACCATACTACCATACTACCATGACTACCCATACTACCATAACCATACATACTAACCATACTACCATACTACCATACTGACCATACTACCAAATGCCATACTACCATAGACCATACTACACATACTACCATATACTACCATAACATACTACCATAGATCCATCTACCATACTACCATAAGACCTACTACCATACTACCATACTACCATACTACCATACTCCATAGAACCATACTACCATACAACCATACTACCATACTACCATACTACCATAATGACCATACTACCATAGACCATACCATACTACCTCTACATAACCATACTACCCATAACTAACATAAGCCATACTACCATACTACCATACTACCATACTACCATACTACACCATACTACCATATGACCAACCATCTACCATACTACCATACTACCATACTAAACATACTGATACACATAGACCATAACCATACTACCATACTAACCATAGACCATACCAACTACCAATAGACCATACCATAACCATACTACCATATACCATACCATAATACCATACTACACATACTACCATAGACCATAATACCATACTACCATACTACCATAGACCATACTACCATACTACATACCATAGACCTTACATACTATACTACCATAACCATTAATACATACTACCATTACTACTACCATAACCATACTACATACTACCATAGACCATACTACCATACTACCATAACCATACTACCATTAGACCATACTACCATACACACCATACTACCATAGACCATATAACCATACTACCCATACTACCATAGACTATACTACCATAACTACCATACTACCATAGACCATACTACCATAGACTACCATAACCATACTAACCATATACCATAGCCAATACCATACTACTCCATAGACCATATACCATACCATACTACCATACTACCATACCCATACTACAATACTACCAAACCATACTACCATAACATACTACCATACTACCATAGACCATACTACCATACTACCATAGACCTACATACTACCATAGACCATAACCATACTCCATACTACCATACTACCATAGACCATACTACCATAGACCATACACCATTACACCATAAAGACCATACTACCATACTACCATACATACCATACTACCACAGCCATCTACCTACTACATAGACCATCACATACTACAAAACCATACTACCTAGACCATACTACCATATACCGCATACCATAATACATAGACATACTACCATACTACCATACTACCATAGACTCATACTACCACTACTTAACCATAACCATTTAGACCATAGACCATACTACCATACTACCATAGACCATACTACATAGACCATACTAGCCATACTACCATAACATATCTACAGCCATACTAACCATAACCATACTACCATAGACCATACTACCAATACCTACCATACTCACCATACTACCATACTACATAACCATAACCCCCCTTAATAACCAATACAATACCTCTAACCATACTACCATACTACCATACTACCATAGACCATACTTACCATACACCATAGACCATACTACCATAGACCATACTACCATACTACCATAGACTATACCATAGACCATAACTATACCATACTACTCAATAACCATAACTACCATACTACATACTACCATAGACCATACTACAATACTACCATAGACCATAACTACCATAGACCATACTACCATAGACCATACTACCCATACTACCATAGACCATACTACACATACTACCATACTACCATAAACATACTACACATATACATATACCATACTACCATAACCATAACCATACTACCATAGACCATACTACCAGACCATACTACCATACCATATTATACTACTACATATACCATACTACATACATACTACCATACTACCATACTACCATAGACCAATAACTACCATACTACCATAGCCCATACTACCATAGACCATACTACCATAACCATAACACATAGACCATACTAACTTACCAACATAGACCATACTACCATACTACCATAGACCATACTACCATACTACCATACACCATAGACCATACTACCATACTACATAGACCATAGACCTAATATACCATACTACACATATAGACCCCATACTACCATACTACCATACTACCATAAACCATACTACCATACTACCACAACCATACTACCATGACCATACTACCATATACCATAACATACTAATATACCATACTACCATACTACCATAGACCATAGACCATACTACCATAACCATACTACCATAAGACCATAACTAACCATCTATACTACCATACTACCATACTCCATACTACTACACATACTACCATACTACCATAAGACCATACTACCATACATACTACACCATAGACCATACTACCATAATCATACTACCATAACCATACTAACCATACTATACATAGACCATACTACCATAGACCATATACCTACCATATACCATGACCATAACATACCATACACATACTACCATAGACATATACCTTACTACCATACCTACCATACCATACTACCATACTACCATATACCATAGACCCATACTACCATACTACCATACTACCATACTACCATAGACCATACTACCATACTACCATACTACCATAATACCATAACCATATATACCATACTACCATAGACCATTAATACCATACTACCATACTACCATAGACCATACTACCATACTACATATACCCATACTACCATAGACCATACTACCATACATTACCATACTACCATACTACCATACTACCATACTACATACTACCATACTACCATACATACCATACTACCATATACCAATACTACCATATACCATAGACCTATACCATACTACCATACTACCATAGAACCATGACTACCATAGACCATACTACCATAGACCATACCTACCATACTACCATACATACTACCATACCTATACCATACTACCCATAGACCATAACCATACTACATACCATACCTACCAAAGACCATACTACTATACCATATACCATACCTACTACCATACTACCATAGACCATACTACCATATACTACACCATAGACCATACTACCATAGACCATACTACCATAGCTACTACCATACTACCAATAGACCATACCACCATACTACCATACTACCATAGACCATACTACCATACTACACATCCATAACTACCATACCTACCATACTACCATACTACCATACTACCATACTGACCATACTAACCATAGCCATACTACCATACTACCTATAGACCATACTACCATACCATACTACCTCATACTACCATACTGACCATACTACCATAGACCATACTACCATACTACCATATAGACCATACTACCATTACTACCATACTACCATACTACCATACTACATACTACCATAGACATACACAATACCATACTACCATAGACCATACTACACATATACCATACTACCATAGGACATACTACCATACTACCATACTCTACATATACCATAGACTACCATAACCATACTAACCATTGACCATACTACCATACGCCATACACCATACTACCATAGACCATACTACATAACCATACTACCATTACATACCATACTACCATAGACCATACTACCATAGACATACTACCATACTACCATAGCCATTACTACCATAACATACTACATGACCATACTACCATACATACCATACTACCATACACCATACTACACTATCTACCATACTACCATAGACCATACTAACCATACTACCATAACATACCATAGCCCATCTACCAATAACTAGCATACTACGCATGACTAACCATTAGACCAATATGATTTTCCAACCTGTGTATTCGCTTGTCGCATAAGACACTTTTATTATCCATCAAATCTTTAACCAAATGATATCCATCTATCTCTATCTCTGCTCTCTCCACCAATTTTTTCTCCAAAGATATGTTGCCTCAAGCACTGATCTAGGATCCGAAAAGTCCCCACCAACACCAGTGTTTGGGAGAAATTTGGTGAATGTACTTGTAATGTTTTTAAAATTGTATAAAACTGCCGTAGATTTGTTGGACCCCCAGGAAGAGTAAGCTGCTGCTTGGCAGGAACTCATTAGGATCCATAATACCCAGGAAGAGTAGCTGCTGCCTTGGCAGGAACTCATTGGATCCATAATAAACCACAGGAAGAGTAGCTGCTGCCTTTAGGCAGGAACTCATTGGGATCGCATAATGAACCCCAGGAAGAGTAGCGTGCTGCTTGGCAGGAACTCATTGGGGATCCATAATAAATACAATTACAAATACCCCAAATCATAACCTTGTAGGCTCAAGATTAGGATTTGGGCCGGTATCATAAGAGTGCCCTCAAGGTAGTGGCTAATCTAGGATGCAGATTTTTCTATCCCTGTAGAATCATAATAAATAAGATTAGATGGACCGGGGGACCTGATCCTAGATTGCAGCAACGCTTTATGAATATGGGCCAGGTTTTTCTGTAGGATACCGCGGCTTTCAGTGGGGGAGTGATAAAACAGTAGAACCAAAGATGTATAAAACTGATGAGAAGGGAATAAGGACTTCTATAAATATAGTGTAAGGAAATGACAGTGTTCCATGAAACATGTTCTGATAACAACCAGTCTCCAACATGTTGTCCTGTATTCTATCTCATTGTTTATTTTTTTTATTTATTTTTAATCCCAGGCCCCCGTCCCTGGAGGAGTACCTTTTGCCTTTTGGTAGGCCGTCATTGGTAAATAAGAATTTTGTTCTTAATCTGACTTTGTCTATTAGATAAAGGTTCATTATAATACATTTAAAACACAAAATCAATAACATTTAA
Organism: Salvelinus sp. IW2-2015; assembly: GCF_002910315.2. Lineage (NCBI taxonomy): Eukaryota > Metazoa > Chordata > Actinopteri > Salmoniformes > Salmonidae > Salvelinus > Salvelinus sp. IW2-2015. The sequence continues at coordinate 4,974 of NW_019946891.1, read as the reverse complement.
AAACCCTCACAGACAGACCTGTGCATCATAACATCACTTCAATCA
>NW_019946891.1:0-1816 GCF_002910315.2 Salvelinus sp. IW2-2015 | reverse complement strand
CCCTCCATACCATTCTTCATTCAGTTCATTCATAAATTCATATCATTCATCCATCCATCCATCCATCCATCCATCCATCCATCCATCCATTCCATCCATCCATCCATCCATCCATCCATCCATTAATTTATCCAAACTGATCAGTTCGGCCTGTTATCGGCCTGTTAGTTATGTTATGTTAGTTTTTAACTCCACCTCTCTCTCTCCCCCACCTCCCTCCCCTCTTTCCCCCTCTTTCCCCCTCTCCCCTCTCTCTYAGGACCCTGAGAAGCACAAGATCTGCCTGTTCGAGGTTGGAGAGTTCAAGGGTCGTAAGATGGAGATCATGGATGATGATGTTCCCTCTCTGTTCTCCTACGGATTCACCGATAGGGTCGGCAGCATCATGGTCAGCTGCGGAACGTRAGTGGTCCTCRCTGYGGCATCAGGACACACCCACATCGCAGACAAACATGCCATTGGTCTATAGGATGAGATAGAGCAGGAAGTGGATGAGACAGTGATGTCATTATGACWTAAACAACCAGGAATCACCAAACCTAGATACCTTAGATCGTTTGTAATCKACTGTACAAATTATTCATTCATTTCAAATGGCTGAGTCGTTCCACCRTTTCTATGTAAATAATAGAATTCAGAAACAACAGTTCCAAAAATAGTTTGGAATGACGAAAGTTTCCACAATAGTTTTAATTGTCAGAGGGGTTCCATTTAGAAGATMATTTAATATATAGGCTCTCTGTTTCCCTCTGSCTTCCTGTGTCTACATACTTCAAATAGAATCTAGTCTGCCTCTCAAATGGCACCCTATTCCCTTCATATGCACTATGGGCCCTGGTCAAAAGTAGTGTACTAAATAGGGAATAGGGCACCATTTGGGACRTATCCCTGAAGATCTATGATTCACTTTCAGAAATGCAKCAGGAATGATGTCAGGATGTCTTTCCTGTGTTAAACAGCCTCTTCAGAATCAGAACAAAGGGTTTTATATAGCACAGTTTGTGTGTGTTCGTTCATGCGTGCATGTGTGTGTATGTATCTGTGTGCATGTGAGCTTCGTCTCTCCAGTGTATCTGCACAGTGAGAGAGGAGATAGGTCCAGTTCCTTCATAGATGGGTTTGGCCCACAGTGAGTAGACAGGTTCCCCTCTGGTTGAAACATCAAACGGACAGACTGGTACCTGTGGCACTACAGGCAAAACGTGACAAACAGATCAATACCTCTGTTTAGCAAGACATATCTCTCCCTCACAGCTTCCAACTCCCCTGCCTGTTCTCCTGATGCTGTCGGCTTCTCATCTTTTCTCTCTGTCTCCCTCGGTTCTCGCTTTCTTTTCTACTTTACTCTTCTTTGTTCATTTCTCTACCTCTGTGTCCCTCCTGGCCTCTCTCTCTGTCTCACACTATTGATTCTCTCTCCGTCTTTCTTTCTCGTCTCTGTTCATCTCTTCTTCCTTCTTCTCTCTCTTTCTCCCATCTATGTCCCTCTCTTCCCCCATTCCAGCCCTCATTCACTCAGCCCTTTCCAACTTCTCCTCTCTCTCCCATCTCTCTCCCTCTCTTCCCCATCTATCTCTGTCCCTCCATCYCTTCACTCATCCCCCTTCTCCTCTGCTGTTTTCTTCCAGCTGGGTGGGTTACCAGTTCCCTGGATACCGTGGTTCCCAGTACCTCCTGGAGAAGGGTGACTACAAGCACTTCAATGAGTTCGGCGCCCGTCACCCCCAGTTCCAGTCTGTGAGGCGTATCCGTGACATGCAGTGGCACCAGCACGGCTGCTACACCTTGTCCAGCAAGTGAGGGTCCCAGAGGGCGA
>NW_019946890.1:17438-29199 GCF_002910315.2 Salvelinus sp. IW2-2015 | reverse complement strand
TCACATTAAGACTTGTCAATCACCACACATACGAGCGTTGACTCATAAAGTGTTTATGAAACATGTTAAAAGGCAACCAGAACACACACACATCGGATCCAATACATATGTTAGCTGTCATTATTCGGTTGACTCTACAGATGCTAACACAGCTTCCAAAAAGCTGTGCTGGTGACACATACATTTATCAGATGCACAGGCTGACGATAACGAGTTGTTTACATTTTCCAAAGAGTTCAAAGTAACATAGTGTGGCATTGAGTGGTCAGCTGAATTAGAGGGTTGAATCAACTGTACTCATTAGTGTTTTATAAAAGGCAAACTGGAGGAAAAGGAGAGAGCAGCACGTGTTAGAAGGTGTGATCAGCACACAGCTTGATGGACTTCGTGTTCGCTCTGTGTGTAGCTACGCACCAGCATTATGGACTTGAGTGGGTTCCTAGACTACACACAGGCTAACAAGTCATCGAAGCTGTGCACTACAACACAGGCTAACACGTCATCAGCTGTGGCTACTACACACAGCGCTACACACAGTCAAATCAAGCTGTGTACTACACACAGTACACAATCACAAGCTGTGCTAGCTCACACCTTCAACACAGTGTCTGCTTTCCTTCCTCATTCCTTTAATTAAACACAGATACATGATTCATATTCCTGACACTCAAGCACACTAATGTTACTTTGACTTGGAAATTAAAACCTTTACGATACACTTATGAAATCAGTGCATTTTAGAGATGAACACAAAGTAAAGATTGGGTCCATGTTGTTTCTGTCTGTAACATGGGTTTGGCATAAACACATTTATAATCAACCATTTGGTGATTGACCAAGTCTAAGTGAATAGCTGTTGGATTGTGTATACAGAACTCTCTTCCCATGTACAGCATCATGCTTAATTGACTGGATCCAATGCCTTAATAATTCCTAGTGGAGCTAATTACCCAATTCAGCCAGCCTGTCTTGAGGGCTTTCAGAGGCTGTGAGAAGATGACCCTTTATCTCAGGACTGAAAGAAATGGGCTGCATGCTGTAACAGACTGGAGCTGGGTCCTGCAGCTGTAACAGACTGGAGAAACTGGTCTGCAGCTGTAACAGACTGGAGAAACTGGGCCTGCAGCTGTAACAGACTGGAGAAACGGGCCTGCAGCTGTACATACTGGGAAACTGGGCTCGCAGCTTAACAGACTGGGTAGCAAACTGGAGCCTGCAGCTGTAAACGACTGGAGAAACTGGGCCTGCAGCTGTAAAGACTGGAGAAACTGGCTGCAGCTGTAACAGACTGGAGAAACTGGTCTGCAGGCTGTAACAGACTGGAGAAACTGGGTCTGCAGCTGTAACAGACTGGAAGAAACTGGGTCTGCAGCTGTAACAGACTGGAGAAACTGGCCTGCAGCTTGTAATAGACTGGAGAAACTGGGTCTGCAGCTGTAACAGACTGGAGAAACTGGCCTGCAGCTGTAACAGACTGGAGAAACTGGGTCTGCAGCTGTAACGACTGGAGAAACTGGGTCTGCAGCTGTAACAGACTGGAGAAACTGGGTCTGCAGTGTAACAGACTGGAGAAACTGGCCTGCTGATTAAGGACACCAGTCTCCCTCAGGACAGAGTTAAGGATAACTCCCTCACAGAGTTAGGACACTAGGACTCCCTCAGGAAGAGTTAAGGACCCAGTCTCCTCAGACAGTTAGACACTAGTCTCCCAGACAGAGTAGACACTAGTCTCCAGGACAGAGTTAAGGACACCAGTCCTCCCCAGGAACAGAGTTAAGGACACCAGTCTCCCTCAGGACAGAGTTAAGACACTAGTCTCCCCCAGGACAGAGTTAAGGACACTAGTCTCCCTCAGGACAGAGTAAGACACTAGTCTCCCTCAGGACAGAGTTAAGACACTAGTCTCCCTCAGGACAAAGTTAAGGACTACTAGTCTCCTCAGGACAGAGTTAAGGACACTAGTCTCCTCAGGACAAGTTAAGGACACTAGTTCTCCCTCAGGACAGAGTAAGGACACTGTCTCCTCAGGACAGAGTTAAGGACACCAGTCTCCCTCAGGACAGAGTTAAGGACACAGTCTCCCTCAGGACAGAGTTAAGGACACTAGTCTCCCTCAGGACAGAGTTAAGGACACCAGTCTCCCTCAGACAGAGTTAAGGACACTAGTCTCCTCAGGACAGATTAAGGACACTAGTCTCCCTCAGACAAGTTAAGGACCCAGTCTCCCTCAGGACAAGTTAAGGACACTAGTCTCCCTCAGGACAGAGTTTAGGACACTAGTCTCCTCAGACAGAGTTAAGGACACTAGTCTCCCTCAGGGACAGAGTTAAGGAACTAGTCTCCCTCAGGACAGAGTTAAGGACACTAGTCTCCCTCAGGACAGAGTTAAGGACTAGTCTCCTCAGGACAGAGTTAAGGACACCAGTCTCCCTCAGGACAGAGTTAAGGACACTAGCTCCTCCCTCAGACAGAGTTAAGACACTAGTCTCCTCAGGACAGAGTTAAGGACACTAGTCTCCCTCAGGACAGAGTTAAGACACTAGCTCCCTCAGGACAGAGTTAAGGACACTAGTCTCCCTCAGGACAGAGTTAAGGACACTAGTCTCCCTCAGGACAGAGTTAAGGACACTAGTCTCCCTCAGGACAGAGTTAAGGACACTAGTCTCCCTCAGACAGAGTTAAGGACACAGTCTCCCTCAGGACAGAGTTAAGGACACTAGTCTCCCCAGGACGAGTTAAGGACACTATCTCCTCAGACAGATTAAGACACAGTCTCCCTCAGGACAGAGTTAAGGACACTAGTCTCCTCAGGACAGAGTTAAGACACTAGTCTCCCCAGGACAGAGTTAAGGACACCAGTCTCCCTCAGGACAGAAGTTAAGACACTAGTCCCTCAGACAGATTAAGGACACTAGTCTCCCCTCAGGACAGAGTTAAGGCTGTTTATTGATGTTGAGAGCCTGTGAACATTATGTCCAGCTGCAGCTGAACCAAGGCATTACCATACATACATTACCATTCTCCTCCGTACATACAGTACATTATCCCCCATCTTCATAACACATCATGCTCAGTGATTTCAGACTAATTCTAGGTAACTTTTATTTATGTATATGAATAATTGAATAACTTTTAAAATAAGCCTCAACCCTGCATTGATGGATATGGCATTAATATTTTAGAATCTTAGTGAGACATGGTTTAACATGTGTCCTGTCCAGATCATTTAAAGTCCATTTCTGTGACTGTCCAGGCCATGTCACTTTAAACACGCATCTCAATGACCACGTCTTGATTCCAGCTCCACCGCTTCACTGCCATCTCTAATCTAGGTACAGTGTTAGACACGTCACTAGTCACTATTAGAGGGCTTCTGTATACCCCTGCTCACCGTGTGACAGTCACCATCAATTAGTAGACAAGATGAGTCTCACCATGAGACAGTCACCATCAATTAATAGACAAGATGAGTCTCACCGTGAGACAGTCACCATCAATTAATAGACAAGATGAGTCTCACCATGAGACAGTCACCATCAATTAATAGACAAGATGTGTCTCACCGTGAAACAGTCACCATCAATTAATAGACAAGATGAGTCTCACCATGAACGCCACCATCAAGGTCAGTCTCTCTGGATGAGACTGGAGCAGACAGAAAACACTAACATTCCCAGACAGCATCCTYTTCTGCCCTGCGCCCGGTGAGACTGCAGGCAGTGACCCCAGACAGCATCCTGTTCTGACCTGCGCCCGGTGAGACTGCAGGAAGTGACCCCAGACAGCCTCCTGTTCTGACCTGCGCCCGGTGAGACTGCAGGCAGTAACCCCAGACAGCATCCTGTTCTGACCTGCGCCCGGTGAGACTGCAGGCAGTGACCCCAGACAGCATCCTGTTCTGACCTGCGCCCGGTGAGACTACAGGGAGTGACCCCAGACAGCCTCCTGTTCTGACCTGCGCCCGGTGAGACTGCAGGAAGTGACCCCAGACAGCCTCCTGCTCTGACCTGCGCCCGGTGAGACTACAGGGAGTGCCCCCAGACAGCCTCCTGTTCTGACCTGCGCCCGGCGGGACAGCAGGAAGTGACCCCACACAGCCTCCTGTTCTGACCTGCGCCCGGTGAGACAGCAGGAAGTGACCCCAGACAGGTTTTAATAAATGAGGAGTCTAACTTATTTGATGAATAAATAACTAGCAGACATAAAGAGTTGCATTATTAGTTACGCCTGGGAATTACCAGTCACCATACTGAGAGACCTCACCATACCATTTTTCACCATATCTGGGACCCAACATCTTTCAACCATACGATATTAATCACCCATTACCATATTACACCACACCAAATAGTTATACACATACTGAAAGACTACTACCATTTCACTCATATTTTCATCATTTTTCACCATTACCTAATTTTCGCCCATATCACCTACCATATTATCACGATAGCCATATTAATCACCATTACCATACGCGTATATCACATACCATAGTTCACCATACACATATCTATACATACCATATTGGATCACCACTTATACTAACATATTATCACCATACCATAATTATCACCAATACTGAAAATCTCACCAATCTATATCACCATACCATAGGTACCATACATATATATCACACACACCTATTATCCGTATAGCATACCTAGATCACCCGATACCTATTATACGCATACGAGGGACCTCACCAACCATATATCACCATAACCATATTACCATTCATACCATAACGATCACCATTACTGAGAAGACCTCACCATACAATATTATCACCTACCATATTATCACTATACCATAGTATCACCATACATATTATCACCACTAATATTTATCCCAATAACCATGTATCATACTGAGACTCCACTACCATATATATCACCAATACTAGAGACTCCACCATACCATATTATCACCTACCATATTAACACCAATACTGAGCAGACCTCCCACCATACCATATTATCAACCATAACATATTATCACTATACCAATTATCACCAGGACCATATTATCACACATACTGAGAGACCTCACCATACCATATTATCACCATACCATTATTAACACCATACTGAGAGACCTTCACCATTCACATATTATCACCATTACCATCTAATATCACCTACCATTTAATCACCATACTGAGAGACCTCACCATACCAGGTTATCACAATACCAATTATCACCAACCATATTATACCATACTGAGAGACCATCACATAACCATATTTTAATCACCGCATTACCCATATTATTCACCATACCTATATTCACTATGACCATAGTTCACCACATTCGCATATTAACACCAGACCTGAGAGACCTCACCATACCATATTATCACCATCCATATTATCACCATACCATATTATCACCATATCATATTATCACCATCACGAGAGAACCCTCACCATACCATTTTGACACATTACCATTATTATCACCATACCATATTATCACCATATCTGAGAGCACCTCACCATACCTATATTATCCCATACCATAGATTATCACCATACCATATTATCACTATACCATATTATCCACTACTATATACCATACCATTTATCACCATAACCATATTATCCAACCATATACTAGCTGAGAGACCCTCACCATACATTTTCTCATGATCACCATACCATATTATTACCATCACCATATTATCGACCAAACCATATTATCACCATACCTATTACACATGCCATTATCCCCAAACATATTATCACCATACTAAATTATCACGCAGATGAGAGACTTCACCCATACCATGGTTATCACCATACTAAGATGGACCTCACCATACCTACTTATCCTCGCTATATCACCATCCGACCATATTTCACCATACCATATTGCATCACCATGAAGATCTTCACCAACTAGATTAACCATATTATCACCATACCATGCTATCACAAATACTGAAAGGACCATCACCATACCTATATATCAACCATATCCATATTATCACTTTACCATATTATCACCATACTGAGAGACCTCAACATACAGTTTTAATCATCAACCTACATATCTATACAACCATAATATTCACCATTACCATAATTATCACTATACCATATTATCACCAATATCTGAGAGACCTCACATACCATATTATCACTCAACCATGTTATCACGCATAACTGAAGAGAGCCTCACCATACCATATTCAACACCATACCTATATTATCACTATACCAGATTATCACAATACCAATATTATCACCATACATATTTCACCATACCATTTTATCACCCTACCATATATCCACATCCATATTATCTACCATAACTGCGTAGACTCTCACCAACCATATTAATCACCATAACCATATTACACCATACCATATTATCACAATACCATATTATCACCAATACCATTAGCTTTCACCATACCATTTTATCACCTACCATATTTATCACCATACCATATTATCACCATTACTGAGAGACCTCACCATACCATATTATCAAATACCATATTATCACCATACCATATATATCACCATACCTTTATCACCCTACCATATTATCACCATACCATATTATCTCAACCATACTGAGACGACCTTACCATACCATATATCACCATCCATAATATCACATTGCCTTATTATACACATAGTGAGGACCTCACCACTCTCCTACAACCACCAGCCCTCTCCTCAACAACCAGCCCTCTCCTTGCCAACCAACCAGCCCTTCTCCTGACCAACAAACAGCCCTCTCCCTGCCAACCAACAGCCTCTCCCTCCACCAACCAGCCCTCTCCCCTACCAACCAACTAGCCTCTCCTGCCAACCAGCCCTCTCCCTACCAACCAACCAACCAGCCCTCTCCCTACCAACCACGCAAACCAGCCCTTCACTGCCAACCAAACCAACCACCGCCTCTCCTACCAACCAACCAGCCCTTCTTCCCGCCACCACCAACCAGGCCCTCGCCCTGCCAACCAACCAGCCCTCTCCCTGCCAACCAATCAGCCCTCTCCCTACCTACCATCCAGCCCTCTCCCTACCAACCAACCAGCCCTCTCCTACCACCAACCAGCCCTCTCCCTACCACCAACCACCAGCCCTCTCCCTCCACCAAACACCTCTCCCTACCAACCAACCAACAGCCCTCTTCCTCCAACAACCAACCAGCCCTCTCCCTACCAACCAACACAGCCCTCTCCCTACCAACCAACCAGCCCTCTCCCTACACACAACCAGCCCTCTCCTACATCAACCACCCTCTCCCTACCAACCAACCAGCCCTTCTCCCTACCAACCAACCAACCAGCCCTCTCCCTACCACCATCCATCCCTCTCCTGTCACAACCAGCCCTCTCCCTACCAACCTAACCAACCAACCAGCCCTCTCCCTACCAACCAACCAGCCCTCTGCTACCAACCCAACCAGCCCTCTCCTACCAACCAATCCCCATCCAATACTCCTCTACCAACCAACCAACCAGCCCCTCCCTAACCAACCAACCACCAGGCCCTCTCCCTGCCAACCAACCATCCCTCTCCTTACCAACCAACCAGCCCTCATCCCTGCAACCAACCATCCCTCTCCCTTACCAACCAACCACCCTCTCCCTACCATCAAAAGAACAGCCCTCTCCCGTACCAACCAACACAGCCTACTCCCTACCAACCAACCAGCCCTCTCCCTGCCAACCAACAGCCCTCTCCCTGCACAAACCAACCAGCCCTCTCCCTACCAACCAACAAACCAGCCTCTCCCTCCAAACCAACCAGCCCTTCTCCCCTACCAACACAACCAGCCCTCTCCCTGCCAACCAACCAGCCCTCTCCCTGCCAACCCAACCAGCCCTCTCCCTGCCCAACCAACCCAGCCCTCTCCGCTACCAACCAACCATCCCGCCCCTGCCAACCAACCATCCCTCTCCCTAGCCAACCAACCAGCCCTCTCCGCTACCAACCAAACCATCACGTCTCCCTGCCAACCAACCATCCCTCTCCCTGCCAACCAAACCAGCCCTCCCCTACCAACCAACCAGCCCTCTCTCTGCCAACCAACCATCCTTTCCCTACCAACCAACCAGCCCTCTCCTGCCAACCAACCAGCCCTCTCCCTGCCAACCAACCATCCCTCTCCCCTACCAACCAACCATCCCTCTCCCTACCAACCAACCAGCCCTCTCCCTACCAACCAACCGGCCCTTCTCCCTGCCAACCAACCATTCCCCTCCCTACCAACCAACCCGGCCCTCTTCCCTGCCAACAAACGCCCTCTCCCTGCCAACAACCACCCTCTCCCTGCCAACCAACCGGCCCCTCTTCCCTGCCAAACCAACCACCCTCTCCCTGCCAACAACGGCCTTCTCCCTGCCAATCCAACCATCTCTTCCCTACCAACCAACCAGCCCTCTCCCTGCCAACCAACCATCCCTCTCCCTGCCAACACGCCCTCTCCCTGCCAAACCAACCATCCCTCTCCTGCCAACCACACCGCCCCTCTCCCTGCCAACCAACCATCCCTCTCCCTACCAACCACCAGCCTCTCCTGCAACCAACCAGCCCTCTCCCTGCCACCAACCAGCCTCTCCTGCCAACCAACCAGCCCTCTCCCTGCCAACCAACCAGCCCTCTCCCTACCAACCAACCATCCCGCTCCCTGCCAACCAACCATCCCTCTCCCTGCCAACCAACCAGCCCTCTCCCTACCAACCAACCAGTCCCTCTCCCTGCCAACCAACCATTAACCTCTCCCTCCAACCAACCATCCCTCTCCCTACCAACCAAACCAGCCCTCTCCCTGCCAACCAACCACCCTCTCCCTACCAACAACCAGCCCTCTCTCCCTGCCAACCAACCAGCCCTCTCCCTGCCAACCAACCATCCCTCTCCCTCACCAACCAACCATCCCTCTCCCTACCAACCAACCAGCCCTCTCCCTACCAACCAACGCCCCTCCCTGCCAACCAACCATCCCTCTCCCTGCCAACCAACCCGGCCCTCTCCCTGCCAACCAACCATCCCTCTCCCTGCCAACCAACCCGGCCCCTCCCTCCACCAACCATCCCTCTCCTGCCAACCAACCGGCCCTCTCCCTGCCAACCAACCATCCCCTCCCTGCCAACCAACCGCCCTCTCCCTGCCAACCAACCATCCCTCTCCCTTGCCAACCACCGGCCCTCTCCCTGCCAACCAACCATCCCTCTCCCTGCCAACCAACCGGCCCTCTCCCTGCCAACCAACCATCCCTCTCCCTGCCCAACCAACCATCCCTCTCCCTTGCCAACCAACCAGCCCTCTCCCTACCAACCAACCAGCCCTCTCTCTGCCAACACAACCATCCCTCTCCCTACCAACCAACCAGCCCTCTCCCTGCCCAACCAACCAGCCCTCTCCCTCCAACCAACCATCCCTCATCCCTACCAACCAACCATCCCTCTCCCTACCAACCAACCAGCCCTCTCCCTACCAACCAACCGGCCCTCTCCCTACCCAACCAACCACCCTCTCCCTGCAACCAACCCCTCTCCCTGCCACACAACCATCCCTCTCCCTGCCAACCAACCGCGCCCTTCCTCACCTGCCAACCAACCATCCCTCTCCCTGCCAACCAACCGGCCCTCTCCCTGCCAACCAACCATCCTCTCCCTACCACCAACCAGCCCTCTCCCTCCAACCACCAAACATCCCCTCTCCCTGCGCCAAACCAAACCCGCCTTCCCTTCCAACCAACCACCCTCCCCTGCCAACCCAAAACCCCCGCTCCCTGCCAACCAACCATCCCTCTCCCTACCAACCAACCCCAGCCCTCTCCCTGCCAACCAACCAGCCCTCTCCCTGCCAAACCAACCAGGCCCTCTCCCTGCCAACCAACCAGCCCTCTCCCTGCCAACCAACCAGCCCTCTCCCTACCAACCAACCATCCCGCTCCCTGCCAACCAACCATCCCTCTCCCTGCCAACAACCAGCCCTCTCCCTACCAACCAACCACCTCTCCCTGCCAACCAACCACCTCTCCCTGCCAACCAAACCAGCCCTCTCCCTACCAACCAACCAGCCCTCTCCCTGCCAACCAACCATCTCTCCCTACCAACCAACCAGCCTCTCCCTGCCAACCAACAGCCCTCCCCTCCAACAACCATCCCTCTCCTACCAACCAACCATCCCTCTCCCTACCAACCAACCAGCCCTCTCCCTACCAACCAACCGGCCCTCTCCCTGCAACCAACCATCCCTCTCCCTGCCAACCAACCGCCCTCTCCTGCCAACCAACCATCCCTCTCCCTTGCCAACCAACCAGCCCTCTCCCTGCCAACCAACCATCCCTCTCCCTACCAACCAACCATCCCTCTCCTACCAAACACCAGCCCTCTCCCTACCAACCAACCGCCCTCTCCCTCCAACCAACCATCCCTCTCCCTGCCAACAACCGCCCTCTCCCTGCCAACCAACCATCCCTCTCCCTGCCAACCAACCGGCCCTCTCCCTGCCAACCAACCATCCCTCTCCCTGCCAACCAACCGGCCCTCTCCCTGCCACCAACCACTCTCCCTACCAACCAACCAGCCCTCTCCCTGCCAACCAACCATCCCTCTCCCTGCCAACCAACCGCCCTCTCCCTGCCAACCAACCATCCCTCTCCCTCCAACCAACCCGCCCTCTCCCTGCCAACCAACCATCCCTCTCCCTACCAACCAACCAAGCCCTCTCCCTCCAACCAACCAGCCCTCTCCCTGCAACCAACCAGCCCTCTCCCTGCCAACCAACCAGCCCTCTCCCTGCAACCAACCAGCCCTCTCCCTACCAACCAACCATCCCGCTCCCTGCAACCAACCATCCCTCTCCCTTCCAACCAACCAGCCCTCTCCCTACCCAACCAACCACCCTCCCCTGCCAACCAACCATCCTCTCCCTGCCAACCAACCAGCCCTCTCCCTACCAACCAACCAGCCCTCTCCCTGCCAACCAACCATCCCTCTCCCTACAACCAAACCAGCCCTCTCCCTGCCAACCAACCAGCCCTCTCCCTTGCCAACCAACCATCCCTCTCCCTACCAACCAACCATCCCTCTCCCTACCAACCAACCAGCCCTCTCCCTACCAACCAACCGGCCCCTCTCCCTGCCAACCAACCATCCCTCTCCCTGCCAACCAACCGGCCCTCTCCCTGCCAACCAACCATCCCTCTCCCTGCCAACCAACCGGCCTCTCCCTGCCCAACCAACCAATCCCTCTCCCTGCAACCAACCGCCCTCCCCTGCCAACCAACCATCCCTCTCCCTACCAACCAACCAGCCCTCTCCCCTGCCAACCAACCATCCCTCTCCCTGCCAACCAACCGGCCCCTCTCCCTGCCAACCAACCACTCCCTCCTCCCTTGCCCAACCAACCGCCCTCTCCCTGCCAACCAAACCATCCCTCTCCCTGCCAAAACCACGGCCCTCTCCCTGCCAACCAACCATCCCTCTCCCTGCCAACCAACATCCCTCTCCCTACCAACCAACCAGCCCTCTCCCTGCCAAACCAACCAGCCCTCTCCCTACAACCAACCAGCCCTCTCCCTGCCAACCAACCAGCCCTCCTCCCTACCAACCAACCAGCCCTCTCCCTACCAACCAACCAGCCCTCTCCCTGCCAACCAACCAGCCCTCTCCCTGACCAACCAAACCAGCCCTCTCCCTAGCCTAACCAAACCAGCCCTCTCCCTGCCAACCAACCAGCCCTCTCCCTCAACAACCACTCTCCAAACCAACCAGCCCTCTCCCTGG
>NW_019946890.1:9120-17413 GCF_002910315.2 Salvelinus sp. IW2-2015 | reverse complement strand
ACCGGGACCCTCAACATAACCCATATTATCACCATACCATGTTATCACCCATACAATATTATCACCATACCATTTATTATCACCATACCATTATTTCACCATACTGAGGACCTCAAACATACCATATCTATCACCATACCATATTATCCAGCCATACCATATTATCACCATACTGAGAGACCTCACCACACCATATTAGTCACCAATACTGAGGACCTCAACATACCATATTATCACCATACCATATTGATCACCATACCATATTATCACCATACTGAGCAACCTCACCACACCATATTTATCACCATACCATATATCACCATACCGATATTCATCCATACTGAGGATTGTCACCAGACCATATTATCACTTTATACCATGATTATCACCATACCCATATTATCACCATACCATATTATCACCATTAGCTGAGGGGACCTCACCATACCATATATTCACCATACCATATTATCACCATACTTGAGGACCTCACCATATCATATTATCACCAGACCATATTATCACTATTACCATATTACACCATTTACCATATTTATCACCCATACTGAGAACCTCACCCATACCAGATATCACCATACCATATTATCAACCATACTGAGGGACCTCACCATACCAATATTATCACCATACCAGTATTATCACATATACCATAGTTTACCATACCATATTATCACCATACTGATGGAACCTCACCACACCATATTATCACCATTACTGGAGACCTCACCACACCATTTTATCACCATACCATATTATCACCAGTACCATATTATCCACCATACTGATGGACCTCACCACACCATATTATCACCAGTACATGAGGGACCTCACCATACCATATTATCACCATTACTGAGGGACCTCACCACACGTTATTATCACGCATACTGGAGGACCTCCACCGATACCCATATTATCACCATAAAACTGAGGACCTAACCATACCATATTATCACCATTACTGAGGACCGCACCCACCAGTATCAATCTACCATACCATATTATCACCATACCATATTATCACCATACTGATGGACCTCAACCACACAGATATCACCATACCATATTATCACATACCATATTATCACCATACGAGGAACCTCACCATACCATATTATCACCATACCATATTATCACCATACCATATTATCACCATACTGAGAGACATCACCATACCATATATCACCATACCATATATCACCATACCCATAGTACCATACCATATTTATCACCATACCATATTTATCACCATTAACCATAGTACATTACCATATTATCACCATACTGACTGGACCTTCACCATACCATATTATCACCATACCATATTATCCACCAATACCATATTTCACCATACTGAGAGACCATCACCATTACCATATTATCACCATACTGAGAGACCTCACCATTACCATATTATCACCCTACCATATTATTACCATACCATATTACACCATACGAGAGTGACCTTCCACCATACACATATTATCAACCCTACCCATATTATCAGCCATACCATATTATCACCATACTGAGAGACCCCACCATTACCATTTTTTCACCATACCATATTTTCACCATACCAATATTATAACCGATACCATAGTACCACACCATATTATCACCATTAACATTAACACCATACTGAGAGACCTCCCACCAATACCATTTTTTCACCATACCATATCTTCACCATACCATATTATCACCATAACACATATTATCACCACACCATATTATCACCATACTGAAAGATCAACCATTACCAGTTTTTTCACCATACATATTTTCACCATACCATATTTCACCATACCATATTTTCGCCATTACCATATTTCACCATACCATATTATCACTATACCCCATATATCAACCATACCATATTATCACTATACATATTACACCATACCATAATATCAACAATACCATATTATCACTATACGTATGATTATCACCCATACCATATTATTTCACATACTGAAAGATCTCACCATACCATTATTATCACCCATACCATTAGTACCCATACGCATATTATCACCACACCATATTATCAAGTATTACCATAGTATCACCATTTACAGTATTATCCACCATACTGAGGGACTCACCATACCATATCATCACCTAATAAATCGAACAACAGTATCTTGCAACACCATTACATGTATACCATCATCTATCCGATCACCATAACCTGAGAGGACCCTCACCATAACCAAGTATTATCACCATACCATATTATGCCTATAGCATTAGTATCACCATACATATTATCACCATACGCTATATTATCCCCATACCAGTTATCACAATACTGAGACCTCCACCATACCATATTATCACCACTACTGAGAGACCTCACCCCTATCCATATATATCAGCCATACCATATTAACACCATACTGAGAGACCCTCACCATACCATATTATCACCATAACATATTATCACTATACCATATTATCACCAGACCATATTTCACCATACTGAGAGGACCTCACCATACCATGATTATCACCCTGACCATATTAACACCATACTGAGAGACCTCACCATTCCATATTATCACCATACCATAATATCACCATACCATATATCACCATACATGAGAGACCTCACCATACCATTTATCACAAACCATATTATCACCATAACCATATCATCACCATACTGAGAGACCTCACCATACCATATTATCCCCATACCATATTATCACCATTCCATATTATCACTTATACCATATATCACCATTCCATATTAACACCATACTGAGAGACCTCACCATACCATATTATCACCATACCATATATCACCCATACCATATTATCACCATACCATATTATCACCATACTGGAGAGACCTCACCTCCATACACTATACCATTTTATCACAATACCATATTATCACCATACCATATTATCACCATACTGAGAGACCTCACCATACCATATTATCCCCATACCATATTATCCACCATACCATATTAATCACTATACCATATTATATCATATCCCATACCATATTAATCACCATACCATATTATCACCATACTGAGAGACCTCACCATACCATTTTTATCACCATACGCATATTATCACCATACCATATTATCACATACCATATACCATAATAATATCCCCATAAACATATTAATCACCATACTAAATTTATTCACCATACTGAGATACCTCACCATACCATGTTATCACCATTACGGATGGACCTCACGCATACCATATTATCACCGAGACCATATTATCACCAACCATATTATCACCATACCATATTATCACCCTACTGAGAATCCTCACCATACCATAGATTATCACCATACCATGCTATCACCATACTGATGGACCCTCACCATCCAATCACATACCATACCATATTTATCACGGTATACCATATTTCAACCATACTGAGAGACCTCACCATACCATGTTATCACCATACCATATATCCACCATACCATATTATCACCATACCATATTATGCATATACCATATTATCACCATCTGAGAGAACCTCACCATACCATATTTCACCATACCAGTGTTATTCACCATACTGAGAGGACCTCACCATACCATTTACACCACATACCATATTAGTCACCATACCAAGATTATCACCAATGACCATATAATCACCATACCCATACTTCACCATACCATTTATCACCCTACCATATTATCACCATTACCATATTATCACCATACTGAGAGACCTCACCATTCCATATGTATCACCATACCATATTCATCACCATACCATATATCACAATACCGATATTATCACCTAACCATACGTTTCCATACACCATTTTAATCACCCTACCCATATATCACCATACCATATTATCACCATACTGAGAGACCTCACCATACCATATATCACAATACCATATATCACCATACCATATTATCACCATACCATTTTATCACCCTACCATATTATCACCATACCATATTATCACCATACTGCAGAGGCACCCCGCATGTTACCTACCATATTATCACCATACCATAAATATCCACCATGGCCTATTATCACCCATACTGAGAGACCTCACCAGCCCTCTCCCTTACCAACCAACAGCCCTCTCCTTGCCAACCAACCAGCCCTCTCCCTCGCCAAACCAACCAGCCCCTCTCCCTGCCAATCAAAACCAGCCCTCTCCTGCCAACCAACCAGCCCTCTCCCTACCAACCAACCATCCCTCTCCCTACCAACCAACAGCCCTCTCCCTGCCAACCAGCCCTCTCCCTACCAACCAAACCAACCAGCCCCTCTCCCTACCAACCACCAACCAGCCCTCTCACCCCCCCCTGCCAACCAACCAACCAGCCCTCTCCCTACCAACCAACCACCTTCTCCCTGCCAACCAACCAGCCCTCGCCCTGCCAACCAACCAGCCCTCTCCCTGCCCAACCAATCAGCCCTCTCCCTACCTACCACCAGCCCTCCCCTCCAACCAACCAGCCCTCTCCCTACCAACCAACCAGCCCTCTCCCTACCAACCAAAACCACCAGCCCTCTCCCTTACCAACCAACCAGCCCTCTCCCTACAACCAACCAACCAGCCCTCTCCCTACCAACCAAACCAACCAGCCCTCTCCCTCCAACCAACCAGCCCTCTCCCTACCAACCAACCAGCCCTCTCCCTAACCATCAACCAGCCCTCTCCCTAGCCACAAACCATCCCTCCCCTACCAACCAACCAGCCCTCTCCCTACCAACCAACCAACCACCCTCTCCCTACCAACCAACCATCCCTCTCCTGCCAACCAACACCTCCCCTACCAAACCACCACCAACCACCCTCTCCCTACCAACCAACCAGCCTCTGCCTACCAACCAACCAGCCCTCTCCCTCCAACCAACCAGTCCCTCTCCCTACCAACCAACCAACCCTTCTCCCTACCAACCAACCACAACCAGCCCTCTCCCTGCCAACCAACCATCCCTCTCCTACAACCAACCAGCCCTCTTCCTGCCAACCAACCATCCCTCCCTCCAACCAACCACCCTCTCCCTGCCAACCAACCATCCCTCTCCTGCCAACCAACCAGCCCTCTCCCTACCAACCAAACCAGCCCTCCTCCCTGCCACAACCAGCCCCTCCCTACCAACAACCAGCCCTCTCCCTACCAACCAACCAGCCCTCTCCCTGCCAAACCAACCAGCCCCTCTCCCTGCCAACCAACCAGCCCTCTCCCTACCAACCAACAAACCGCCCTCTCCCTGCCAACCAACCAGCCCTCTCCCTACCAACCAACCAGCCCTCTCCCTGCCAACCAAACCAGCCCTCTCCCTGCCAACCAACCAAGCCCTCTCCCTGCCAACCAACCAGCCCTCTCCCTGCCAACCAACCAGCCCTCTCCCTACCAACCAACCATCCCGCTCCTGCAACCAACCATCCCTCTCCCTGCCAACCAACCAGCCCTCTCCCTACCAACCAACCACCATCCCTCTCCCTGCCAACCAACCATCCCTCTCTCTGCCAACCAACCATCCCTCTCCCTACCAACCAACCAGCCCTCTCCCTGCCAACCAACCCAGCCCTCTCCCTGCCAACCAACCATCCCTCTCCCTACCAACCAACCATCCCTCTCCTACCAACCAACCAGCCCTCTCCCTACCAACCAACCGGCCCTCTCCCTGCCAACCAACCATCCCTCTCCCTGCCCAACCCAACCGCCCTTCCCTGCCAACCAACCATCCCTCTCCCTGCCAACCAACCCCTCTCCGGCCAACCAACCATCCCTCTCCCTGCCAACCAACCGGCCCTCTCCCTGCCAACCAACCATCCTCTCCCTACCAACCAAACCAGCCCTCTCCCTGCCAACCAACCATCCCCTCTCCCTGCCAACCAACCAGCCCTCTCCCTACCAACCAACCGGCCCTCTCCCTGCCAACCAACCACCTCTCCCTGCCAACAAACCGCCCTCTCCCTGCCAACCAAACCATCCTCTCCTCCAACCCCCTCCCTGCCAACCAACCATCCCTCTCCCTGCCAACCAACCGCCCTCTCCCTGCCAAACCAACCACCCTCTCCCTACCAACCAACCAGCCCTCTCCCTGCCAACCAACCACCTCCCCCAACCAACCGCCCTCTCCCTATGCCAACCAACCACCCTCTCCCTGCCAACCAACCGCCCTCTCCCATGCCAACCAACCATCCCTCTCCCTACCAACCAACCACCCTCTCCCTCCAACCAACCAGCCCTCTCCCTGCCAACCAACCAGCCCTCTCCCTGCCAACCAACCAGCCCTCTCCCTGCCAACCAAACCAGCCCTCTCCCACCAACCAACCATTCGCCGCCAACCAACCAGCCCTCTCCCTGCCAACCAACCAACCAGCCCTCTCCCTACCAACCAACCAGCCCTCTCCCTGCCAACCAACCAGCCCTCTCCCTGCCAGCCAACCAGCCCTCTCCCTGCCATCCTCTGACCTGTTCTACTAGACTGTAATACCTGTCCAGATCTGAAGTGGTTCTCCATTGAAAGCCCCAATAATGTACAAGAAGCGTTCGGGAGGGATTTGACATTAACGAACAAAACAGGAAAATGTAATTTTCTGTGGGATTAATAATTTGGCGTTTTTGCACCTCATATTTACTGGTCCTCTGCATTAAACGTCTTTCCGTTTGACCGGCTGACTGGCTGAGAGATGCGTAGCCGTGAGAGCAGCTAGCACGCTGGCCATCTAACTCACCTCTCCATCTATATTRTAAGTGTCTAGATGTGATCACCTCTCCATCCATATTTAACCGGCCTCTCCGTTCCCTGCACMGCTYGATTAGTGCTGCTGCTCGGAGACCGTTTTAACAGCCTGGCTGAGAGGATGGAAATGTGGAATAATGGAGCAGCTGAATTTGCATGGTCAAAATGTCWAAAAAATGAGGCCTTCCTCCTCCGAGCCTTGTCAGGTGAAATAACATGAGTGGCGCGCTCCAGTGGCGGCACGCCATAACGGGTTAGTTCAACCTGTCACGAGTCACTGGGAGGAAGAAATGGGTGTCATTATCTCCCCAAAATATTCTCTCGAGGTTTCCCCTCCCTCCCTCCTTCCCTGGCTGACAGTAGATGTGTTGTGTGGTCTTTCTGAAGGCTGGGTGTCAGTGGGTGTTTTAAACCGTGTGTCCCCAGGCTATACTGCTAAAGAGATTAATACTTATT
Source organism: Salvelinus sp. IW2-2015 (assembly GCF_002910315.2). Taxonomy (NCBI): domain Eukaryota; kingdom Metazoa; phylum Chordata; class Actinopteri; order Salmoniformes; family Salmonidae; genus Salvelinus; species Salvelinus sp. IW2-2015. The sequence continues at coordinate 10,212 of NW_019946890.1, read as the reverse complement.
CAAAGTAATCACTTCATTCCAAGCCTGTAATGCCATTAACATGCTAGGAAGACCTGATTCACTGCAGACACAAGTCCTAATTAAATATGCAACTGGTAGAGGAGAGGAAGGAGGCTCTGTTCATCTCTATGGAAGAGGCAATTAGATGCGCGAAGGAGGTCGGTTCAGGGCTTGGAAGGTGGCTGGGTCATTAGTGAGGTTTTGTTCAGGGTGGCAGGTGGCTGGGGGTCGGAGGAGGTTTGTGGTCAGGGAGGAGGTGGCTGCGCGGGTCGAGGAGGTTGGTTCAGGGTGGAGGTGGCTGGGGTCGGAGGAGGTTGGTTCAGGGTGGAGGTGGCTGGGGGTCGATGAGGTTGGTTCAGGGTGGAGGTGGCTGGGGGTCGGAGGAGGTTGGTTCAGGGTGGAGGTGGCTGGGGGTCGGAGAGAAGGTTGGTTCAGGGTGGGAGGTGCTGGGGTCGCGTGGACGGTTTCAGTTGGATCAGGTGGCTGGGGGTCGGAGAAGGTTGGTTCAGGGTGGAGGTGGCTGGGGGTCGGAGGAGGTTGGTTCAGGGTGGAGTGGCTGGGGGTCGGAGGAGGTTGTTCAGGGTGGAGGTGGCTGGGGGTCGGAGGAGGTTGGTTCAGGGTGGAGGTGGCTGGGGCTGGGGGTCGGAGGAGGTGCTTCAGGGTGGAGGTGGCTGGGGGTCGGAGGAGGTGGCTGGGGTCTGGATGAGGTTGGTTCAGGGTGGAGGTGGTGGGGGTCGGAGGAGGTTGGTTCAGGGGGAGGTGGCTGGGGGTCGGAGGAGGTTGTTCAGGGTGGAGGTGGCTGGGGTCGGAGGAGGTTGTTCAGGGTGGAGGTGTTTGAGTCAGGGTGAAGGTGGAGGTGGTTGTGTCAGGGTGGAGGTGGTTGAGTCAGGGTGGAGGTGTTTGTATCAGGGTGGAGGTGGTTGAGTCATTGTGGAGGTGTTTGTATCAGGGTGGAGGTGGTTGAGTCAGGGTGGAGGTGGTTGTATCAGGGTGGAGGTGGTTGTGTCAGGGTGGAGGTGGTTGTATCAGGGTGGAGGTGGTTTGTATCAGGGTGGAGGTGGTTGTATCAGGTGGAGGTGGTTGTTGTATCAG
>NW_019946890.1:0-8208 GCF_002910315.2 Salvelinus sp. IW2-2015 | reverse complement strand
AGGCACTTCAGAAATACGCTTGAAGACCATGACATTTACAGCAAGGGGACAATCAGCCATTACAAAGTCAAATACTGACACTGACAGTCATATTACTGACAGTCATTATACTGATACTGACAGTCATTTACTGATACTGACAGTCATTATACTAATACTGACAGTCATTATACTGATACTGACAGTCATTATACTGTACTGATTAGTCATTATACTGATACTGACAAGTCATTATACTGACAGTCATTATACTGATACTGACAGTCATTATCCTGATTCAGACAGTCATATACTGACAGTCATTATACTGACAGTCATTATACTGATACTGACAGTCATTATCCTGATTCAGACAGTCATATATGGACAGTCATTATACTGACAGTCATTATACTGATGCTGACAGTCATTAACTGATTACTGACAGTCATTTACTGATAGTCATTATACTGCATACAGACAGTCATTATACTGATACTGATAGTCATTATACTGATACTGATAGTCATTATACGATAGTCATTTACTGATACGACACGCATTATACTGATACTGTACAGTCATTATACTGATTACTGACAGTCATTATACTGATACTGACAGTCATTATACTGAATACTGACCAGTCATTATACTGATACTGACAGTCATGATACTGATACTGACAGTCATTATACTGTACTGACAGTTCATATATACTGTATACATCATTATACTGATACTGATAGTCATTAACTGATACTGACAGTCATTATCCTGATACTGACAGTCATTATACTGATACTGACAGTTCATTACACTGACATCATATATACTGGTACTGACAGTCATTATTACTGATAACTGATAGTCATTATACGATACTGACAGTCATTATACTGGTACTGACAGTCATTCATACTGATAACCGATAGTCATTATCTGTACTGACAGTCATATATACTGATACTGATAGTCATATACTGGTACTGAAGTCATTATACTGATACTGACAGTCATTATACTGATACTGCACGTCATATATACTGATACTGATAGTCATTTATACTGATACTGACAGTCATATTACTGGTACTGACAGTCATTATATGGTACTGACAGTCATTATACTGATACTGACAGTCATTATACTAACTGGACAGTCATTATCCTGATACTGACATCATTATCCTGATCCTGACAGTCATTATACTGATACTGATAGTATTATCCTGACAGTCATATACTCTATACTACTGACAGTGATTATATCTACAGTCATTATACTGACACTGATACTGCAGCAAAACACCCCCACAACATGATGAGCAATTTATGCTTTGTTCTTATCCTACCAAGTAAAACAATCTAATTCTTATTTTGTAAACAATATTATTCCTCCCATTTTTCAATATAATTTCTCATGTATCCTGTCCACATTCTTAACATTTTCGGCCTGTCAATCGATCACTGTGGGGGGGATTGTCAGGTGAGGAGCAGGATATTTGTGAGAGTCAGAGTGTAGGGTTTCAGACCTGTCAATCAATCACTGTGGTGGGATTGTCAGGTGAGGAGCAGGATATTTGTGAGAGTCAGAGTTGGTAGGGTTTCAGACCTGTCAATCAATCACTTGTGGTGTGGGATTGTCAGGGGAGGAGCAGAATATTTGTGAGAGGTCAGAGTTGGTAGGTTTTCAGACCTGTTAGTTCATTATTGGGGTGTGGGATTGTCAGGGAAGGGAGTTGATAAGTAATCTAGTCATTAAAAACACATTATCATTTATTGCGGCGAAACCTCAAAAAATTGTTGTGTTTTGTAAATAAATAAATGATTCCCCCTGTGAAGAAACAGTGTAGAAATTGCAGGAAATGGTTGTTAAAAATCTACAATTTAAAATAAAATAACTATTTTTCTACATATAATACCTTCTAAATATATACAAATAGTATGCCCATGGGGATGTAGATACCTGTTTTCTCAGTCATATTCGGCGGTGAGCATTATCAGTCTATCAGCGGTGAGACCATGTACGTCCAGTCTATCAGGCGGTGAGATTATCAGTCTATTCGGCAGTGAGATTATCAAGATCTATTAGCAGTGAGATTATCAGTCTTCGGCGGTGAGATTCATCAGTCTTATCAGCGGTTGAGATGTGGCTATCAGTCTATCGCGGTGAGATTATCAGTCTATCATGCGGTGAGATTATCATTCTAGTTCTTCGCAGTGAGATTATCAGTCTATAGCAGTGAGATTATCAGTCTTTCGCAGTGAGATTATTCATCTCTCTCTCCTGGTTGGGTGTGGAGTGTGGGGTGCATATCAGGGTGGAGGTGGTTGTATCAGGGTGGAGGTGGTTGTGTTAGGGTGGAGGTGTTTGGTCAGGGTGGGGGTGTTTGAGTCAGCAGTGTTTGGATCGTCTCAAATCAATCAGAGTATCAAAGCCAGTGACGAATTTTCAAACCTCTCTCCTTCACCCACGGGTGTTCTGGTTCAACCCATCGATTTCTGGACAAATCAGACGGCCCCAAATGTGTTCGCATTCGGTGAAGGGTCMGGGATGTWCTCAGATCCAGACTCATTGCYSAGAAGAATCTAACGTCCGTMGGCATGGCGTAYCGTTTGGCAGGAGCAAAGAGTCTTCGTAGCCAGGCAAAACATTAGCTTGCTAACTGAGCAAGGCAGTCACACACACGGCATAKGAAACCAACACTAAATACTTTACCAAGCTAGTTATCTAGCCAATGTAGCTATAARTAAATCACAATGGATTCATTTCCATGAAGCAGCTGCCTGTAGCTGGCTGCCGAGTGTCAATGCTGTGTCTTTATTTTACCTATCTAGCCAAGAATGTATCTATGGTCTGTGATTATGGAGAATGAATTAAATAGTTAAAAAATAAATAAATTGCTAGCTAGATATCTAGCTGTGGCGATCTGGCTAGTATCAACAAGGTCATTCTGCAACAATAGCAACATTAYAGCAAGCTAGCTAGCTAGCTAACATTGACTAGACCATAATGCAACACACAGGGACATGCGTTGCCAAACAACGCTACTGCCACCTTCTGGTTTGGAGTACTGTCGGCAGGCAAACGTTTGACAGTCCTCCCCGGTTACTAAGTTACTAAACGTTTGACTGTGGAGTAGAGACTGTATCTGTCTACAGAAAAGGATATGTTCTCTTTGAGAGTTCTGAGAATATCAGAGAATGTTGTTTGGACTTTTGGATGACACTTTACTATTGGGGACCACTGCTTTGGCTGGTTATGTCTGCTAGAGGATAAGCTGCCTGTGAAATCTGCCCAGTTTTCTATGGGAGCGACAGGGTAAAGTAACTCATGAAAACCTTATGAAGTCTAATGACACATAATGAAGGCTCCAGAGGATTCCAGACTGGTAAAAGTTAAACGGGATGCCTCAGGAGGGGTGGGATATTCATTATGGAAACTCTCCTTTTACATTGAAAGCTTTTCAAAGCACCACGGAGACGTATCATGAGGAAATTAAAGTAATTGGCAGACTCAACTCTCTGCTGAAATAGATACAGGTCATGTTGGTGCCCTGTCATCGATGGCCTATGCTCCACAAGGAAAACAAAGACCTAAGTAAGTATGTTAGTGCCCTGTCATCGATGGCCTATGATCCACAAGGAAACAAAGGCCTAAGTAAGTATGTTAGTGCCCTGTCATCGATGGCCTATGCTCCAAAGGGAAAACAGACACAGTATCTGAGGTGGTGATTTGAGGTTAGGATTACAGACACAGTATCTGAGGTGGGGATTTGAGGTTGGTATCACAGACACAGTGTCTGAGGTGGTGATTTGAGGAGGATTACAGACACAGTATCTGAGGTGGTGATTTGAGGTTAGGATTACAGACACAGGATATGAGGCGGTGATTTGAGGTTAGGATTACAGACACAGTATCTGAGGTGGATTTGAGGTTAGGATTACAGACACAGGATATGAGGCGGTGATTTGAGGTTAGGATTACAGACACAGTATCTGAGTGGGATTTGAGGTTAGGATTACAGACACAGTATCTGAGGTGGGGATTTGAGGTTAGGATTACAGACACAGGATATGAGGTGGGGATTTGAGGTTAGGATTACAGACACAGTATCTGAAGGTGGTGATTTGAGGTTAATATCACAGACACAGTATCTGAGGTGGTGGTTTGAGGTTAGGATTACAGACCACAGTATCTGAGGCGGTGATTTGAGGTTAGGATTACAGACACAGTATCTGAGGTTGGTGATTTGAGGTTAGGATTACAGACAACAGATATGAGGCGGTGATTTTGAGGTTAGGATTACAGACACAGGATTATGAGGCGGTGATTTGAGGTTAGGATTACAAGACACCAGTATCTGAGGTGGGATTTGAGGTTAGGATTACAGCACACAGTATCTGAGGTGGTGATTTGAGTTAGATTACAGACACAGATATTGAGGGGTGATTTGAGGTTAGGATTACAGACACAGTATCTGAGGTGGGATTTGAGGTTAGGATTACAGACACAGGATATGAGGCGGTGATTTGAGGTTAGGATTACAGACACAGTATCTGAGGTGGTGATTTGAGGTTAGGATTACAGACACAGTATCTGAGGTGGTGATTTGAGGTTAGGATTACAGACACAGTATCTGAGGTGGTGATTTGAGGTTAGGATACAGACACAGTATCTGAGTGGGATTGGTTGGATTACAGACACAGGATATGCAGGGGTGATTTGAGTTAGGATTACAGACACAGTATCTGAGGTGGTGATTTGAGGTTAGGATTACAGACACAGTATCTGAGGTGGGGATTTGAGGTAGGATTACAGACACAGTATCTGAGGTGGCTGATTTCTGTCTCTTTCTTGCTTAGAATAATATCTTGTTATGCTTGTTAATGCTTTGTAAGTTAAGCTTTATGCCTTGTATGTGAATCAATTCATTTGACAAAGTCATTAAATACACTTGTATTTAGAATTCCACTCAGACATTTTCTTCATTGGCTATGACTATAGTCTCTTGCATAACTCAACTATAGTCTCTTACATATTGCCAGTCCTCTTCTGACCACAGGCCAGAAGAGGTTCCTGCCTTTCTAGGGAGTTTTTCCTAGCCACCGTGCTTCTACATCTGCATTGCTTGCTGTTTGGGGTTTTAGACTGGGATTCTTACAGCACTTTGTGACATCGGCTGATGTAAAAAGGGCTTTTATAAAATACATTTGATTTAATTTTGATTGATATTATCTATGAATAGTCCCTTTACCTCTACCTACATGTACATATTACCTCAATTACCTCAACTAACCTGTTCCACCGCACATTGAACTCTGTACCGCTAATACCCTGTTATATAGTCTCCACATTGACTCTGTACCGTAACACCCTGTAATATAGCCTCCACATTGACTCTGTACCGCGTATCCCCTGTATATAGCCCCACATTGACTCTGTACCGGTAACCCCCTGTATATAGTCTCCACACTTGACTCTGTACGTAATACCCTCGTATATTAGCCTCCACATTGACTCTGTACCGGTACCCCCTGTATAAGTCTCACATTGACTCTGTACCGTAATACCCCGTATATAGCCTCCACATTGACTCGTGTACCGGTACCCCCTGTATATAGTCTCCACATTGACTCTGTACCCTAACACCCTGTATATAGTCTCCACATTGACTCTTGTACCGGTACCCCCTGTATATAGCCTCCACACTGACTCTGTACCGGTACCCCCTGTATATAGCCTCCACATTGACTCTGTACCGGTAACCCCCTGTATATTAGCCTCCACATTGGACTCANTTGACTCTGTACCGGTACCCCCTGTATATAGCCTCCACATTACTCTGTACCGGTACCCCCTATTAATAACCTCCACATTGACTCTGTACCGTAATACTCTGTATATAGCCTCCACATTTGACTCTGTGTAATACCCTATATATAGTCTCCACCCTGACTCTGTACCGTAATACTGTATATAGCCCTGTTATTGTTATGTACATTTCTTGGATTACTTTTTGATTGATTAGAAAAATAAATAATTAACTTGAGTTTATTTTGTAATTTTTTTTCAACTCTATTTCTTGACTGCATTGTTGGTTAAGGGGCTAGACCTGTTGGTTAGGGGGCTAACTGTTGGTTAAGGGCTAGACCTGTTTGGTTAAAGGGGCGTAGACCTGTTGGTTAGGGGGCTAGACCTGTGGTTAAGGGCTAGACCTGTGGTTAAGGCTGCGGTTAGGGGCTAGACCTTGTTGGTTAGGGGCTAGACCTGTTTGTTAGGGGCTAGACCTGTTGTTAAGGGGCTAGACCTGTTGGTTAAGGGCTAGACCTGTTGGTTAAGGGCTAGACCTGTTGGTTAAGGGGCTAGACTGTCTGGTTAAGGGGCTAGATGTTGGTTAGGGGGCTAGACCTGTTGTGTTAGGGAGCTAGACCTGTTGGTTAGAGTTGGTGGGCTAGACCTGTTGGTTAGGGGCTAGACCCTGTTGGTTAGGGGCTAGAACTGTTGGTAGGGGGCTAGACCTGTTGAGTTAGGGCTAGACCTGTTGGTTAGGGGCTAGACCTGTGAGTTAAGGGGCTAGACCTGTTGGTTAGGGGGCTAGACCTGTTGGTTAAGGGGCTAGACCTGTTGGTTAAGGGGCTAGACCTGTTGGTTAAGGGGCTAGACCTGTTGGTTAAGGGCTACCTGTTGGTTAGGGGTAGACCTGTTGGTTAAGGGCTAGACCTGTTGGTTAGGGGATAGACCTGTTGGTTAAGGGGCTAGACCTGTTGGTTAGGGGCTAGACCGTTGGTTAGGGCTAACTGTTGTTAGGGGGCTAGACCTGTTGGTTAGTGGGCAGACCTGTTGTTAAGGGGTAGACCTGTTGGTTAGGGGCTAGACCGGTTGGTTAGGGGGCTAGACCTGTTGGTTAGGGGGCTAGACCTGTTGGTTAGGGGGCTAGACCTTGTTGGTTAAGGGGGCTAGACCTGTTGGTTAAGGGCTAGACCTGTTGGTTAGGGGCTAGACCTGTTGGTTAGGGGCTAGACCTGTTGGTTAGGGGCTAGACCTGTTGGTTAGGGGCTAGACCTGTTGGTTTAGGGGCTAGACCTGTTGGTTAAGGGCTAGAACTGTTGGTTAGGGGGCTACGGACCTCGTGTGGAGGCTATATACAGGGGGTACCGGTACAGAGTCAATGTGGAGGCTATATACAGGGGGTACCGGTACAGAGTCAATGTGGAGACTATATACAGGGGGTACGGTACAGAGTCAATGTGGAGACTATATACAGGGGGTACCGGTACAGAGTCAATGTGGAGGCTATATACAGGGGGTACCGGTACAGAGTCAATGTGCGGGGGTACAGGATAGTCGAGGTAATTTGTAAAGTGACTATGCATCGATATAAATAGTCCGAGTGGCCTTTTGATTAATTGTTCAGCAGTCTTATGGCTTGACGTGTGGTAGCAGAGAGAACAGTCTATGACTTGGGTAACTGGAGTCTTTGACAATTTTATGGGCCTTCCTCTGACACCGCCTGGTATAGAGGTCCTGGATGTCAGGAACCTTGGCCCCTGTGATGTACTGGGCCGTATGCTCTACCCTCTGTAGAGCCTTATGGTCAGATGCCGAGCAGTCTCCATACCAGGCGGTGATGCAACCGGTTAGGATGCTCTCGATGGTGCAGCTGTAGAACTTTTTGAGGATCTGGGGACCCATGCCAAATCTTGTCAGTCTCCTGAGGGTCTTGGTGTGTTAGGACCATTCATTATTTGTCCGTGCCAGTAAAATATTTTATATGCTATTATTCAGTCAATATCTGATCGATTATAAAAATTCTGAACGTTTGGAGTATCTTCATTTTCCAACTGTTGCATTTATTAGAATTACTTTTTATAAACTTTTAACAATTTCAATGACTATTGCTAGCTGATTGGCTGATAGATAAGTGTAGCCTATGAGAAGAGTTATGGCTGGGCTACATACAGATCTGGCATATAACTGTCACTACTTTCACAGCTGTCAACATAGGGGAGCAATCGGGAAAAACATCAAGTGAAGAAGGGACAGAAAGTGAAATTTTCCCAAACAAACAGACACAAAATCTGATTACATCTAACATATCTCCTTCAGAGGTTGTGTGTCTTTTTGTAAACAACTTCAGTAAGGTATATTTTCTAATTTCATGGTTCATATTTACCACTCCCGTAGGGTATAGGTTCTCACATCATGGTTCATATTTACCACTC
>NW_019946889.1:41275-48861 GCF_002910315.2 Salvelinus sp. IW2-2015 | reverse complement strand
CAAATCAAATTTTATTTGTCACATACACATGGTTAGCAGATGTTAATGCGAGTGTAGCGAAATGCTTGTGCGTCTAGTTCCGACAATGCAGTAATAACCAACAAGTAATCTAACCTAACAATTTCACAACAGCTACCTTATACACACAAGTGTAAAGGGATGAAGAATATGTACATAAAGATATTTGAACGAGTGATGGTACAGAACGGCATAGGCAAGAGGCAGTAGATGGTATCGAGTACAGTATATACATATGAGATGAGTAATGTAGGGTATGTAAACATTATATTAATATATGAACCTGGTGAAATTCACAAAGTATTATTAACAGCTGTTACATTCTGACAACCATATGTTTCTTTTAGCTTGGTAAGAGCATGGTTGTCCTATTATTTTGCATACAACCTTCACACAACATTCTGGGAATGGCGCAGGATACCCAGCTAGCAGATAATGTTCTGAGAACCATATGTTTCTTATATGGGAATTTCAGTACTTCAGCATAACATTTTCTGCAGGTTTCCTCATGGTTCTATTTAAAGTCATGTTCTCAGAACAATAAGAAAACTTTCCATGAAAACCACAAGAAAACATGAATAATATTCAAAGAACGTTGTAAGAAAGCTATTTTTAAAACATTCTGTTCTCAGCATCTAAAAAAACTCAAGCATCTATCTCGTTAAGTGTGCCCAGGTGTGTTGGCCGCACCCACTAATTGGCCATACCTGGTCTTAATGAGTGCTTGTTTCCTTTGAAATGGGGTTTATTTGAATAGACTAAAATGAACAGCTATGTATGAGTAGAAAAAACATGCCATACTAGCTCCATCCTGATGGGGCATTGGACTAATTCCATGGATAGAGAACAGAATGTCATAGGCTTGAATACCAGTGACGCTGTGCCACAAGGAAAAAAATGACATGTTTGCATGATTAATGCCTAAACAAATAATGTGTCCTATCTGTGTTTGGAGTTGAAAACAGTTAAGTTTAGCTATTAGTGTTATTAAACATGTTCTCATAATGTAATTACCTTCAAAGTACCTTTCATTTCCATTCTCAGAACCTTTAAACCCCCAGGGAAGCATAGTAAAACATTCTCAGAACCTTTAAAACCCCAGGGAAGCATAGTAAAACATTCTCAGAACCTTTAAAACCCCAGGGAAGCATAGTAAAACATTCTCAGAACCTTTAAAACCCAAGGGAAGCATAGTAAAACATTATCAGAACCTTTTAAACCCCTCAGGAAGGCATAGTAAAACATTCTCAGAACCTTTAAACCCCCAGGGAAGCATAGTAAAACATTTCTTCGAGAACACTTTAAACCACCCAAGGGAAGCTATAGTAAACATTCTCAGAACCTTTAAAACCCCAGGGAAGCATAGTAAAAAATTCTCATGAACCTTTAAAACCCCAGGAAGCATAGTAAAACATTCTCAGAACCTGTAAACCCCAGGAAGCATAGTAAAACATGTCTCAGAAAACTTTAAAACCCCAGGAAGCATAGTAAAAACATTTCGAGAACCTTTAAAAACCCCAGGCAAGCATAGTAAAACATTTCATCAGGAACCTTTACAAACCCCCAGGGAAGCATAGTAAAAGCATTATCAGAACCTTTAAAACCCCAGGGAAGCATAGTAAAAACATTTCTCAGAATCCTTTAAACCCCCAGGGAAGCATAGTAAAACATTCTTCAGAACCTTTAAAACCACAGGGAAGCATAGTAAACTTCATCAGAACCTGTTTAAAACCCACAGGAAGCTAGTAAAACATTCTTAGAACCCTTATAACCCAGAAGCATAGTTAAAAAATTCTCAGGGACCTTTAAACCCCAGGAAGCCAGATAGTAAAACATTCTCGGACCTTTAAAACCCAGGAAGCATCAGTAAAACATTTCAGAACCTTTTAAACCCCCAGGGAAGCATAGTTAAAAATCTCAGAACCTTTAACCCCCAAGGGAAGCATAGTAAAATCTTCTCAGAACCTTTAAACCCCGAGCAAGAACATCTCAGAACCTTTAAACCCCAGGGAAGCACAGTAAAACATTCTCAGAACCTCGCTGCAATCTAAAAAATGAAGGTTCCCAGAACAGGAGAAATGTATACTTCTTGTTCTCAGAACCTTTAAATAAGGTTGGTTTTACCGGTCAGGAAAACAGTCCCAGATGCGTTGGCTTGTGTCTCGATGTCCCCAGAAACGACGTGTCAATGGGAACCAACCAAGACATGGAAGCCGACAATCCGTCCAATCCGACATACTTCAATGAGAGCGAACGATCTGGTGGTGCTAAGACTGGGCGTCGGGCCGAAGGAACTATCATGTGAAAACCGTGAGGAGAAGCCTTGAACCACTCGATTAGATGAATAAACGAGCAAAGTGTGATAAGCTGGAACGCTTATGGAGCGCTCACTCAGGTTAAAATATACAAACGCTACCAAGTCACGCACGAAGAGCAGAGCACCAAAGCCCTCTGAATAGCTGCGGAGAGCATACGATATCATTGAGAACCTAGCACCAGACCTAGCATAGCATAAGGAAACAAATGTGATAGCTCGGCAGGCAGGCACGGTAGGCAGGGTGGAAGAATACACACTAGAACAAGCGCGCCCCTGAACAAGCCGAGGTGAACGAGAATGTGAAAGCTGGGCCCAAGGAAAGGCCGCACCCTGAATAACGGTTGAAACTCAGTAGAAGCGCGATAGCACCACCACAGGAAACGAGGCACCACAATGTCGACTAGTAGGAACGCACAGACGTATCACATGCACTCAGAACAGACCCACCAACAAGCAGGCAATAAGGACAAAGTGCTCCATAGCATCCGGCCGAGACATAGTACAAGTTGAAACACCGCGCACGGCTACCACACTCAGAAACGAATTGACCTCAAGCTGCGGCCAGCGGACCCGATATCAAGTTGAATTTAGACAAACCCGTAGAAAGGCATAAGTGTCACGCCCTGCGGCCGTCAGTTAGATCTGTCTTGTAGCCCTCTTATCTAAATGTCTTATGGCCTACGCTCTCCCGCAAGGAAAGTTTGTGTGACATGGTAATGTATGTTCCTCTGTGATGTCTAGGGTTTTTCGCGTATGTGTAACCATTTGGCCTCCGTCTCTCCTGTCTCTAGGTGTCGTAAATATGGCTTGCTCCACCTGCTTTTCACTGTATGAAGCGTATGATCATCGCCCCTAGTCTTTCACTCACTTCAAAGCGTATTCGTCTCTGTTTTTATGCGCTTATGTTCCCGGTATCATCTTCCTAAACTGTAAAGCACGAAGATGCCCCTTTATTTGCAGCAACGTCTGCCGCCTTGGTGCGCTCTCTAACTGCGCACCTCGGCGAAGAGCGATCGCTGACAGACTTGCTATTAACCAGCCTACCAATGCGACCGCGCAGCAACTGCAGCCTGCGACAACCATTGGTCATGAGCGAGCAACAGGAGCAATACAACAAGGATTGTGTGGGACACGGGAGGAGTAATCGTCACGGATACGGATGTCTTAGTGTGCTTTCCTTGTCGTGGCGAACGAAAAGAGCGCGGACGAAAAGTACGCCATCCCGTTGCGTGAGAAGAAGTGGAAGGGATCTAGAAAAGGCGACAGACGAAGAGCATATATGAGGAGGCAGACACGGAAGCAAGGCTTGGAGCCCCGCGAGTAAAACCAACATTCTCTGGGGGGCAAAGGGTGTGGGAAAGTTCAGGTAGGAGACTCGCCTACATCCTGTACTTACGTGGAGAGCGGAGTACGGCAGACACCGTGTTACGCAGTAGAGCGCATGGTGTCTCCTGTACGTGTGCATAGCCGTGCGGACATACAGCTCTCGTATCGGCCGGGCTAGATTGAGTATTGAGCCGGATGTCATGAAGCCGGCCCAACGCATCTGGCCACCAGTGCGTCTCCTCGGGCCGGCTTACATGGCACAGCCGTTACGCATGGTGTCCCCGGTTTCGCCGGTTATTCTAATGGGTTATTCCACTCCCCGCATGGTCGGGCGACGGGAGAACACACCAAGTAGGTTGGGCAGGCTCAGTGCTCAAGGGAGCCAGTACGCCTGCACGGTCCGGTATTCCGGCGCCACCTCCCCGCCCCGCCCAGTACACCAGTGCCTACACCACGCACCAAGGCTTCCAGTGTGTCTCCAAGCCTGTTCTCCTCCACGCACTCGCCCTAATGGTGCGTGTCTCCAGCCCCGGTACCACCAGTTCCGGCACACGCACCAAGCCTCCTGTGCGTCTCCAGAGTCCTGTACGTCCTGTTGCTGCTGCCCCGCACTAGCCCTGAGATGTGTGTCCCAGCCCGGTACACCAGTTCCGGCACCACGCACTAGGCCTAATGTGCGTCTCCAGGGTCCAGTATCCCTGTTCCTTCTCCCCGCACTAGCCTGAGATGCGTGTCCCCAGCCGGTACCACCAGTCCGGCACCACGCACTAGGCCTAATGTGCGTCTCCAGGGTCCAGTATGCCCTGTTCCTTCTCCCGCACTAGCTTTCAGGTGTGTGTCCCCAGCCCGTACCACCAGTTCCGGCACACCACTAGGCCAATGTGCGTCTCCGGGTCCAGTATGCCCTGTTCCTTCTCCCGCCTAGCCTTCAGGTGCGTGTCCCAGCCCGTACACCAGTTCCGCACCACGCACCAGGCCTACAGTGCGCCTCAGCCGGCCAGAGTCTGCCGTCGCCCAGCGGCGCCTAAACTGCCCGTCTGCCCAGCCCATCTGAGCCATCCATCTGCCCAGCGCCATCTGAGCCATCCGTCTGCCAGCGCCATCTGAGCCATCCGTCTGCCCAGCGCCATCTGAGCCATCCGTCTGCCCAGCGCCATCTGAGCATCCGTCTGCCCAGCGCCATCTGACCATCCGTCTGTCCCGAGCCATTAGAGCCGCCGTCTGTCCGAGCCATCAGAGCCGTTCGTCAGTCAGGAGCCGCTAGAGCCGCCAGTCAGCCAGGATCTGCCAGACCGCAACCAGCCAGGCTGCCAGAGCCGCCAACCAGCCAGGATCTGCCAGAGCCGCCAAACAGCCAGGATCTGCCAGAGCCGCAGTCAGCCAGGATCTGCCAGAGCCGCCAGTCAGCCAGTTCTGCCAGAGCGCCAGTCAGCCAGGATCTGCCAGAGCCGCCAGTCAGCCAGGATCTGCCAGAGCCGCCAGTCAGCCAGGATCTGCCAGAGCGCCAGTCAGCCATGAGCAGCCAGAGTCGCCCGCCAGCCATGAGCAGCCAGAGTCGCCGCCAGCCATGAGCAGCAGAGCCGCCAGCCATGAGCAGCCAGATCCCGCACATAGCAGCCAGAGTCGCCGCCAGCCATGAGCAGCCAGAGTCGCCCGCCAGCCATGAACAGCCAGAGTCGCCGCCAGCCATGATCTGCCAGAGCCGCCAGTCAGCCAGGATCTACCAGAGACACCAAAGCGGGTATTGACAATGGTGGACTGGGGGCCACGTCCCGCACCCGAGCCGCCGCCATGAGAAGGCCCACCCCGGACCCTCCCTTTCTGTGTCAGGTTTGCGGCCGGAGTCCGCACCTTTGGGGGGGGGGGGGGTACTGTCACGCCTGGCCTTAGTTATCTTGTTTTCTTTATTATTTTAGTTAGGTCAGGGTGTGACATGGGGAATGTATGTGTTTTTGGATTGTCTAGGGGTTTTGTATGTTAAATGGGTCAGTGTCTTGTCTAGGTTTGATGTCTATGGCTGCCTAGATTGGTTCTCAATTAGAGGCAGCTGTGGTTCATTGTCTCTGATTGAGAGCCATATTTAAGGCAGCCATAGGCATTGGGGTTTGGTGGGTAATTGTCTATGTCTAGTTGCATGTTGCACTTAGTCTTTAATAGCTTCACGTTTGTCTGTTTGTTGTTTCGTTTGTTCATCTTCTAAATAAAGAGAAGATGTTTTTTTCACACGCTGCGCCTTGGTCCTCTCTCTCACCGCAAGACGATCGTGACAATAAGGAAACGAATGTGCTAGCTGGGCCAGGACTATCAGTTGAAATAGAAAACCTAACAGTACACTTAGTTTCACTTTCCCCATAGCATTCCTGTTGAAGGCAAAGCTATTTGCATAACTGCCCTGTCATTCTTAGCTACAGTATAAGTGGGTGTGAAGAAGAAGGATAACAACAACAAGTCAAAGTGTTTGGCTACTTCACCAAAAGAGCAATGACTAACCGAGAATGGATTAGGATTTTTCAGTCAAAGGTCAATAATCTGAAGAGGAATAAGGGAGACCGCTGGCGTATCGAGTTTGATGAATCCATTAAGGCAGACAGTGTGCAATCAGGCTGGCATCAGTACATCAGTGGGGCATTTGGAAGGTAGGAGTCCTTTGATATTGTTGCACTGTGTGTGTTACCTGTTAGGTGCTAACATAGACAACCAAAAACAGGTAATTGTGTGTATCTGATAAATCAAATACATTAGACGGATAGTTGACATTGAAGTTTTAATTTAAAGGGTAAATGCTGTAAAATGTTTTAAACTATAGTAGATAGATATATTTAAACTGTATGCTGAACAAAAATACAAAAGCAACATGCAACAATTTCAACGATTTTTTTACAGAGTTACAGTTCATACAATGTAATCAGTCAATTGAAATAAATGTATTCAGCCCTAATCTATGGATTTCACATGACTGGGCAGGGGGGCAGCCCAAGTGGGTGGGCCTATGCCCTCCCAGGCCCACCCATGGCCCACCCCAGCCCAGTCATGTGAAATCCATAGATTAGGGCTGATTAGTTCAGAATGAGTTTTTCCCCATATTTTTGTTCAGTATATTTCTCTAGCTTTCATGTAGCCCTCTCAAAAAAGTATGTTTGAATGCAATTCTTTGTAATTCAACACCAGGTAAAGACTGAATTATTTGTAATTCAACACACAGATAAAGACGTGCCTGGTGTTGAATTACAAAGAATACTTGCGTAAAGTATAACAGAAGTTGATTACAACACAACAGCCACTTAGTGGATTTCACAACTGCTCTGTTAAAAACTGCTTGTGTTCTGAAACCCACTTTCCCTTTTTTCTCCAATTTCCACATGAAGGTTCAAGTGCTCCAAGTGTAACAGGAGTTGGTCCTCTGGCCGGGTGAATGTGGTGTTTCACATGCAGCTATCGTCAGGGCAGGGAATGGTGAAAGTGCGACGCTTGCGTCAGGAATGCAGGCAATGTGACGACGCTCTTATGGAGGAGGTCAGTTTCGATGAGGAGAAACTGGAAGTCCTACTGGAGAAACTGATGGAGAAGATTCGTATCAAGTGCTACCGCGAGAACCTGGGCAAGAGAAAACAGATCTCATTTCGATGACGAAGACGATGAAGGTCCCCCCATGAGAGTGCCCATTGTGAAGCCTGCAGCATGGGCCTTTGCACAAAGCGTTTCAAAGCCCGGTAGAATATGGTAGAATTAGACTGGTATACGCCCTAATACGCTTTTGATCATATTTCTCTTTGTTTACTTGTCTATATCATAGTGGTCATTGGGTACACCCTAATGTCTGATTGCTAAAGCTATTTGTTGATTAAATAAATGCAATGAGACACTGGTGGACTGATGGAAGATAGGTGTGGCTGCACAGGGAAGCTTCCTCTACTATGTGAGGTTA
>NW_019946889.1:30279-41250 GCF_002910315.2 Salvelinus sp. IW2-2015 | reverse complement strand
TCTCCCGCACTAGCTTTCAGGTGTGTGTCCCCAGCCCGGTACCACCAGTTCCGGCACCCGCACTAGGCCTAATGTGCGTCTCCAGGGTCCAGTATGCCCTGTTCCTTCTCCCCCACTAGCCTTCAGGTGCGTGTCCCCAGCCCGGTACCACAGTTCCGGCACCACGCACCAGGCTACAGTGCGCCTCAGCCGGCCAGAGTCTGCCGTCTGCCCAGCGGCGCCTAAACTGCCCGTCTGCCCAGCCCCATCTGAGCCATCCATCTGCCCAGCGCCATCTGAGCCATCCGTCTGCCCCAGCGCCATTGAGCCATCCGTCTGCCCAGCGCCATCTGAGCCATCCGTCTGCCCAGCGCCATCTGAGCCATCCGTCTGCCCAGCGCCATCTGAGCCATCCGTCTGTCCCGAGCCATTAGAGCCGCCCGTCTGTCCGAGCCATCAGAGCCGTTCGTCAGTCAGGAGCCGCTAGAGCCGCCAGTCAGCCAGGATCTGCCAGAGCCGCCAACCAGCCAGGATCTGCCAGAGCCGCCAACCAGCCAGGATCTGCCAGAGCCGCCAAACAGCCAAGGATCTGCCAGAGCCGCCAGTCAGCCAGGATCTGCCAGAGCCGCCAGTCAGCCAGGTTCTGCCAGAGCCGCAGTCAGCCAGGATCTGCCAGAGCCGCCAGTCAGCCAGGATCTGCCAGAGCGCCAGTCAGCCAGGATCTGCCAGAGCCGCCAGTCAGCCATGAGCAGCCAGAGTCGCCCGCCAGCCATGAGCAGCCAGAGTCGCCCGCCAGCCATGAGCAGCCAGAGTCGCCGCCAGCCATGAGCAGCCAGAGTCGCCCGCCAGCCCATGAGCAGCCAGAGTCGCCCGCCAGCCATGAGCAGCCAGAGTCGCCCGCCAGCCATGAACAGCCAGAGTCGCCCGCAGCCATGATCTGCCAGAGCCGCCAGTCAGCCAGGATCTACCAGAGACACCAAAGCGGGTATTGACAATGGTGGACTGGGGGCCACGTCCCGCACCCGAGCCGCCGCCATGAGAAGGCCCACCCCGGACCCTCCCTTTCTGTGTCAGGTTTGCGCCGGAGTCCGCACCTTTGGGGGGGGGGGGGGGTACTGTCACCCCTGGCCTTAGTTATCTTTTGTTTTTCTTTATTATTTTAGTAGGTCAGGGTGTGACATGGGAATGTATTTGTTTTTGGATTGTCTAGGGGTTTTGTATGTTAAATGGGTCAGTGTCTTGTCTAGTGTTTGTATGTCTATGGCTGCCTAGATTGGTTCTCAATTAGAGGCAGCTGTGGTTCATTGTCTCTGATTGAGAGCCATATTTAAGGCAGCCATAGGCATTGGGTTGGTGGGTAATTGTCTATGTCTATGTTGCATGTTTGCACTTAGTCTTAAAGCTTCACGTTTGTCTGTTTGTTGTTTCGTTTGTTCATCTTCTAAATAAAGAGAAGATGTATTTTTCACACGCTGCGCCTTGGTCCTCTCTCTCACCGCAAGACGATCGTGACAATAAGGAAACGAATGGTGCTAGCTGGGCCAGGACTATCAGTTGAAATAGAAACCTAACAGTACACTTAAGTTTCACTTTCCCCATAGCATTCCTGTTGAAGGCAAAGCTAATTTTGCATAACTGCCCTGTCATTCTTAGCTACAGTATAAGTGGGTGTGAAGAAGAAGGATAACAACAACAAGTCAAAGTGTTTGGCTTAGAGCAATGACTAACCGAGAATGGATTAGGATTTTTCAGTCAAGGTCAATAATCTGAAGAGGAATAAGGGAGACCGCTGGCGTATCGAGTTTGATGAATCCATTAAGGCAGACAGTGTGCAATCAGGCTGGCATCAGTACATCAGTGGGGCATTTGGAAGGTAGGAGTCCTTTGATATTGTTGCACTGTGTGTGTTACCTGTTAGGTGCTAACATAGACAACCAAAAACAGGTAATTGTGTGTATCTGATAAATCAAATACATTAGACGATAGTTGACATTGAAGTTTTAATTTAAAGGGTAAATGCTGTAAAATGTTTTAAACTATAGTAGATAGATATATTTAAACTGTATGCTGAACAAAAATACAAAAGCAACATGCAACAATTTCAACGATTTTACAGAGTTACAGTTCATACAAGAATCAGTCAATTGAAAAAAAATTGCCCCTAATCTATGGATTTCACATGACTGGGCAGGGGGCAGCCCAAGTGGGTGGGCCTATGCCCTCCCAGGCCCACCCATGGCCCACCCCAGCCCAGTCATGTGAAATCCATAGATTAGGGCTGATTAGTCAATCAGAATGAGTTTTTCCCCATATTCTTGATATTTCTGTTCAGTATATTTCTGTTCATGTAGTATATTTCTGTTCAGTATATTTCTTTCAGTATATTTCTGTTCAGTATATTTCTGTTCAGTATATTCTGTTCAGTTTATATTTTCTGTTCAGTATATTTCTGTTTCAGTATATTTCTGTTCATATATTTCTGTTCAGTATATTTCTGTTCAGTATATTTCTGTTCAGTATATTCTCTAGCTTTCATGTAGCCCTCTCAAAAGTATGTTTGAATGCAATATTTGTAATCAACACAGGTAGACTGAATTATTTGTAATCAACACCAGTAAAGACTGAATTATTTAATTAACACCAGGTAAAGACTGAATTATTTGTAATTCAACACCAGGTAAAGACTGAATTATTTGTAAATTCAACAACAGGTAAAGACTGAATTATTTGTAATTCAAACCATGAAGACTGAATCTTTGTAATTCAACACCAGTAAAGACTGAATTCTTTGTAATTCAACACCAGGTAAAGACTGAATCTTTGTAATCAACACAGGTAAGACTGAATCTTTGTAATTCAACACCAGTAAAGACTGAATTTTTGTAATTCAACACAGGTAAAGACTGAATTCTTTGTAATTCAACACCAGTAAAGACTGAATTCTTTGTAATTCAACACCAGGTAAGACTGAATTCTTGTAATTCAACACCAGGTAAAGACTGAATTCTTTGTAATTCAACACGCAGGTAAAGACTGAATTCTTTGTAATTCAACACCAGGTAAGACTGAATCTTTGTAATTCAACACCAGGTAAAGACTGATTCTTTGTAATCAACACCAGGTAAAGGACTGAATTCTTTGTAATTCAAACACCAGGTAAGACTGAATTCTTTGTAATTCAACACCAGGTAAAGACTGAATTCTTTGTAATTCAACACCAGGTAAAGACTGAATTCTTTGTATTCAACACCAGGTAAAGACTGAATTCTTGTAATTCAACACCAGGTAAAGACTGAATTCTTTGTAATTCAACACCAGTAAAGACTGAATTCTTTTGAATCAAACCAGTAAGACGAATTCTTTGTATTCAACACCAGGTAAAGACTGAATTCTTTGTAATTCAACACCAGGTAAAGACTGAATTCTTTGTAATTCAACACCAGTAAAGACTGAATTCTTTGTAATTCAAACCAGGTAAAGACGAATTCTGTATCACACAGGTTAAGACTGATTTTTGTAATTCAACACCAGGTAAAGACTGAATTATTTGTAATTCAACACCAGGTAAAGACTGATTATTTGTAATTCAACACCAGGTAAAGACTGAATTATTTTGTAATTCAACACCAGTAAAGACTGAATATTTGTAATTCACACCAGGTAAAGACTGAATTATTTGTATTCAAACACCAGGTAAAAGACTGAATTATTTGTAATTCAACACCAGGTAAAGACTGAAATTATTTGTAATTCAACACCAGGTAAAGACTGATATTTTTGTATTCAACACCAGGTAAAGACTGAATATTTGTAATTCAACACCAGGTAAAGACTGAATTATTTGTAATTCAACACCAGATAAAGACATTATTTTGTATTCAACACCAGGTAAAGACTGAATCTTTGTAATTCAACACAGGTAAGACTAATTTTTGTAAATTCAACACCAGGTAAAGACTGAATTCCTTGTAATTCAACACCAGGGCTAAAGACTGAATTATTTGTAATCAACACCAGGTAAAGACTGAATTATTTGTATTCAACACCAGGTAGACTGAATTATTTGTAATTCACACCAGGTAAGACTGAATTATTTGAATTCAACACCAGGTAAAGCTGAATTATTTGTATCAACACCAGGTAAGACTGAATTATTTGTAATTCAACACCAGATAAAGACTGAATTATTTGTAATTCAACACCAGGTAAAGACTGAATTATTTGTAATTCAACACCAGTAAAAGACTGAATTATTTGTAATTCAACACCAGGTAAGACTGATTATTTGTAATTCAACACCAGGTAAAGACTGAATTATTTGTAATTCAACACCAGGTAAAGACTGAATTATTTGTAATTCAAACCAGGTAAAAGACTGATTTTTGTAATCAACACCAGATAAAGACTGAATATTGTAATTCAACACCAGGTAAAGACTGAATTCTTTGTAATTCAACACAGGTAAGACTGAATTCTTTGTAATTCAACACCAGGTAAAGACTGAATCCTTAATCAACACCAGGTAAAGACTGAATTATTTGTAATTCAACACCAGATAAAGACTGTGCCTGGTGTTGAATTACAAAGAATACTTGCGAAAGTATAACAGAAGTTGATTACAACACAACAGCACCTTAGTGGATTTCAACAACTGCTCTGTTAAAAACTGCTTGTGTCTGAAACCCACTTTCCCTTTTTTCTCCAATTTCCACATGAAGGTTCAAGTGCTCCAAGTGTAACAGGAGTTGGTCCTCTGGCCGGGTGAATGTGGTGTTTCACATGCAGCTATCGTCAGGGCAGGGAATGGTGAAAGTGCGACGCTTGCGTCAGGAATGCAGGCAATGTGACGACGCTCTTATGGAGGAGGTCAGTTTCGATGAGGAGAAACTGGAAGTCCTACTGGAGAAACTGATGGAGAAGATTCGTATCAAGTGCTACCGCGAGAACCTGGGCAAGAGAAACAGATCTCATTTCGATGACGAAGACGATGAAGGTCCCCCCCATGAGAGTGCCCATTGTGAAGCCTGCAGCATGGGCCTTTGCACAAAGCGTTTCAAAGCCCGGTAGAATATGGTAGAATTAGACTGGTATACGCCCTAATACGCTTTTGATCATATTTCTCTTTGTTTACTTGTCTATATCTAGTGGTCATTGGGTACACCTAATGTCTGATTGCTAAAGCTATTTGTTGATTAAATAAATGCAATGAAACACTGGTGGAACTGAGTGGAAGATAGGTGTGGCTGCACAGGGAAGCTTCCTCTACTATGTGAGGTTAGAGAGGTAGAGAAGCTTCCTCTACTATTGTGAGGTTAGAGAGGTAGAGAAGCTTCCTCTACAATGTGAGGCCAGAGAGGTAGAGAAGCTTCCTCTACTATGTGAGCCAGAGAGGTAGAGAAGCTTCCTCTACTATGTGAGGTTAGAGAGGTAGAAAGCTTCCTCTACTATGTGAGGTTAGAGAAGGTAGAGAAGCTTCCTCTACTATGTGAGGTTAGAGAGGTAGAGAAGCTTCCTCTACAATGTGAGGCCAGAGAGGTAGAGAAGCTTCCTCTACTATGTGAGGTAGAGAGGTAGAGAAGCTTCCTCTACTATGTGAGGTTAGAGAGGTAGAGAAGGTTCTCTACATGTGAGGTAGAGAGGTAGAGAGCTTCCTCACAATGTGAGGCCAGAGAGGTAGAGAAGCTTCCTCTACTATGTGAGGTTAGAGAGGTAGAGAAGCTTCCTCTACTATGTGAGGTTAGAGAGTAGAGAAGCTTCCCTACTATGTGAGGTTAGAGAGGAGAAGCTTCCTCTACAATGTGAGGCCAGAGAGGTAGAGAAGCTTCCTCTACTATGTGAGGTCAGAGAGGTAGAGAAGCTTCCTCTACTATGTGAGGTTAGAGAGGTAGAGAAGCTTCTCTACAATGTGAGGCCAGAGAGGTAGAGAAGCTTCCTCTACTATGTGAGGTTAGAGAGCGTAGAGAAGCTCCTCTACTATGTGAGGTTAGGAGAGGTAGAGAAGCTTCCTCTAATATGTGAGGTTAGAGAGGTAGAGAAGCTTCCTCTACTATGTGAGAGAGAGGTAAGAGAAGCTTCCTCTACTATGTGAGGTTAGAGAGTAGAGAAGCTTCCTCTACTATGTGAGGTTAGAGAGGTAGAGAAGCTTCCTTCTTACTATGTGAGGAGAGAGGTAGAGAAGCTTCCTCTACTATGTGAGGTTAGAGAGGTAGAAGCTTCCTCTAACTACATGTGAGGTTAGAGAGGTAGAGAAGCTTCCTCTACTATGTGAGGTTAGAGAGGTAGAGAAGCTTCCTCTACTATGTGAGGTTAGAGCGGTAGAGAAGCTTCCTCTACTTGTGATTCCTTTGAAGAGGAAATGGATTGCCTGTATTTTGCAGCTGTTCCAGTGTGTGTACAAACAAAGCTTTATTACTGTCATTGAATTATTCTGCTGGTACACCAACAATACTGTTGGGTCTGTGTATTTCCTGTCTTACTCCACAGTGTGTCTATTTGTAATTGTTATGCAATCTAATGAAGCCAAAACAAGTTTTATTGCGCAAGACATTTGTTGTTGATGGGGTGTGATATTAGGCGTGAACTACTATAAGAATAATGTTCTCTCAATGTGCAAGACACAGCATGTCACTCTTTTGTATTCTTACATGGATGTATATTACCCATAACCACAATAAACACACCACATATCCTCTTCCTCTTTCATGATGATGACATGACCTTTACGGTAACAGTGACAGGCCTGCACTGGCCACAACACCCCCATTTGTAAAAGACAATGCAAATAAAACACAATACAAATAAAATGGCTTTATGAACTCATTGGCATTTCTTCCAAGTCATTGTGTGAATCGAATGTATTATTGGCAGCGTGATGATAAAGTTAAAAAGGTTTAACTGTATTTTAGTCCAGTTTCCAGCATACAGGTTTAGCCWCTCCTAACGACAATTATTTGAATGTTCATCTTAATAACACGATGCTGATGTTTACAGAGACATTAGTACTTGATTGCAAACATGTACAGTTGAAGTCGGAAGTTTACATACACCTCAGCCAAATACATTTAACTCAGTTTTTCACAATTCCTGACATTTAATCCTAGTAAAAATACCCTGTCTTAGGTCAGTTAGGATCACCACTTAATTTTAAGAATGTGAAATGTCAGAATAATAGTAGAGAGAATGATTTATTTCAGATTTTATTTCTTTCATCACATTCCCAGTGGGTCAGAAGTTTACATACACTCAATTAGTATTTGGAAGCATTGCCTTTAAATTGTTTAACTTGGGTCAAACGTTTCTGGTAGCCTTCAACAAGCTTCCCACAATAAGTTGGGTGAATTTTGGCCCATTAATTATTTGAATGTTCATCTTAACACGATGCTTGATGTTTACAGGACACATTAGTATTTGATTGCAAATATCTACAAAGTAAAGAGGTCTCCTTATTAAGCCTGAACTTAATTGTCCAGACTCATATTATCCCCAGTCTATAATTAATTATTCAGCCTCTTATGTTTGTATCAACACGAGATAGAGAATAAACATACAACTTCATAACACAATATTAACATTAGCATTACATTAAGTTTATACATTTTTATAACAAATGATTTGGGTGGGAAGAGCTGAATGGGGGGACATTGGGACACCTGTTCCTTCATGTGCTGAGGTGAACCCCCAGGCTCATTTCCATAGCCCAGTACGTGATTGTCTGCAGAGCTGTCGGTACACTATGGTCCGATGCTGTTGACTTGGTTGCACTTTGTTGCATAGGTTGGTACACCACAGCTCTGGGGTGAAATGTCCCCTAGGTACAGATCTAGGATCAGCCTCTCCTCCCCCAATCCTAACCTTAACCGTTCATGTGGAAAATGATACAGTGACCCAGGATCAGCTTCTATGGGCAACTTCACCCTCCACCACAGCCATTTACTGTGGCTCACGCCTGTTTTGAATCCAACCACCTGCAGGTAAAGTAGCTCTGTACCACAAGAGTTCACCTGCTCTMCTGACCACCTCATTTGCCCCAAGGTTTATGGATCTCACTCATGGTCTTCTCTGTTGCTAGGCATATTTCTACAACACTTTAGTTTGAATACACAATCAAGAATATCATTGAATCATTGTGTCACTCCTAAGGTATCAGAGATCTTTGTGTTTGTGTCCGTAGAATTGTGTTCAAAGTTGAAAATTGTCTGGAGCTGTAAGATTTTCTGTGGATTCTCCAACAGCAACTTATGATATGACATGACAATACATCAACATAAGTGTTTAACTATGCAAATTAGTCTGTATATATAAAATCTGTTGCAGCTGGTGAAGAGGTGCCATCGATGGGTGTGAGGAAACAAAGCTTTGCTCTAAACAGTTCTTCAGCCAGAGGATCGAAACGGTCAAGAACTTGCAGCTTGCTGTTTTTTTTGCAGCCAAGGATTTTTCCAAAATGGAGGTAAATATCTTTCATTCTAATGCCTTTTGTGACAATTGGGGGTTTTAAGTTACTTAAGTTGTGTGTCTGTGTGTTGTGCTTCAATGCATTACTGTAATTGGTCAAAACATTTGTTCGGTGTCTTTCAAGTAATGAGAGAGGTACATTTAAGGTTAAAGTAAGGTGTGAAATCATAAAGTAATTCATGGTGTTATACACATTGTGTTAACTATCAAACATACACTAAACAATGGACCGTATATCTAATATATCATTTGACCTTTGACCCTAACAGTGATTTTTTTTTAATTACTATTTCAGTCTCAACGATGGTCGGTCCGTTCCCACCAGGTTCTGTTCATCATCTGCTGCATGATGGTACAGGGTAGGTACAGCTTGTACACGTGGAAAGAAAAAGTATTTAAGTAAACCTAAAATATTGTATTTGAGTAATAGTTTGTTTTCATTTATTCTTTAGTTTTATGTTCACTTTTTGATATTACTCGGGGTATCTGATACCTTAACGATCAAGTTCATAACATCATTATTTGTGGGTTTGCGGTCAATTCATTTCACTATGATATGAAAAAGTAGTAAGGTCTTCATCATTCTAAGATGATTCTAATAATGATATCTACAAAACGCAAGAACCCCAAAATTAAAGACTTTTCACTGAAGATGTTSAGATATTTGACATAATTTATCAGATTCTCGTATCCAGAGCAACATACAGTAGTGAGTGAATACATGTTCACCCTGGTCCCCCGTGGAAAATTAACCCACAACCTTGGTGTTGCAAACGCCATGTTCTCCCAACTGAGCCACACAGGATCATTGCATAAGCTGGATATAAAGCATCATGGTTACCATTGTTTCCCCAGCGCCATGCCTGAGATGTAAGATAGTGGTGAACTGCACCAACCCCAACACCATATCCCTTCTGGCCGCCCTGGAGAACGTCATGACATTGTACTCCATACGACCTGTCATGAACCTCTCAACCCCCACCAACATCAGCATGTACTTCACTCTCTACGGCATCCTGGGTGTGGTAAGGAGTAGTAGGACAGCATCCCTTTCAACTAGTTCACCTGAGGAGACATACCATTAAATCCATCAATGTATTTGACATGTGCTATATAGTTCTGAATGTTCCTCCACATCATGTTTTGTAGATCGATTGAAAATGTGGCTTTATTGCCTTTACTTTGTATCCTAAAACAAAAAGTAATTCTCTTCTCAGGAAGAAAAAGCACAACTGTTGAACACCTACATTTGGCTGGTGAAGGTAAACGTATTATTTTAATTTTTGCAAATATATGTACACAGTGTATGGGAGTCATTTTTGCACTTTGGTTTCTCTTCATGTTACGTATTTGTTAGGGCACACAACATCCATTCACCAATATGTACTGGATAGCAATAGTGATATACATTTGGTTAAAACTAAAAAATATATTTTATCTTTGACTGTAGAACAATCCTAAACATCATATTATAATTTTGAATGCTGCTTACAAACATATTGTATTGTTGCTAATGTGTTGTTTCAGGAATGGGAGAATGAATTTTTCAGCTGGGACCCAGTCCAATGYGGCTCTRCCAATATTTCTCTCCCCAGGGAAAGGTTCTGGTCACCAGATGTGGTAATCAATGAATTGTGAGTTAAACATCTCTATAGTCTATATAGATATGATATACTTATTTCTTTGATGGAACATTGAATTCTTACTGATATCAGCCCATAGAAACACATTGAATAACATATTCATACATGGAAAAATACATAGTCAAAACATTTATGAAAGTTAAGTTTGCTTTAAAGTGTCTGTCGTATATCTGAGAGATAAAAGGAAGATCAGGAAATGTGTAATTTTCCCCCCACTATTAAACTCTTTTTTTGGACACTAAAACTCCTTATATATCTATATATAAATGCAACATGCAACAATTTCAATGATTTTACTGAGTTACAGTTCATTATGAGGAAATCAGTCAATCAAATAAATTCATTAGGCACTAATCTATGGATTTCACATGATTGGCTGTTGATTACAGATACATAAAAATACATTTTAAAAGTTAATTAAAAAAATTTACCTCACAATGTGCCTCAGGATGTCGTTGCGGTGCTTTTGTGCATTCAAATTGACAATTGATCAAATTAAATTGTGTTCATTGTCCGTAGCTTATGCCTGAGCATACCATAACCGCACTATCACCATGGGGAACTTACAGGGATGTAAACAAATTTCAGAGGTGTAGTTAGGAATGAAGTTGGGAGATCTGCGGAAACTACTTCAAACAAGTCTCATGACGTTTATGGGGGTCGTAGAGCAAAATGGAGAACACCATCGTATTTGAGAGAGTCATATTAGTTTGTTTGGACTCTACAGACATTTTCGAGAGAAGACCGATTTTCGTGATGTCTAATGGTCTGACAAACACAACTGTAGCTCAGCAACCTTCCACCGCAGATGCGGAAGGCCGTCATTGGCAGATGTGGTGGATTGAGACACAGGCCATACAAATCCATAGCTTAAACAGACAGATCTTGATAGGGA
>NW_019946889.1:0-26778 GCF_002910315.2 Salvelinus sp. IW2-2015 | reverse complement strand
TGAGATTTCAATTGGGAAACCAGAGTTTCTAAGGGACCATTCTTTTGCAGTTCTACTGCTTCCACTGGATGTCAACAGTCTTTAGAAATTGGTTGAGGTTATTCCTTTGTGTAATGAAGAAGTACGCGCCATCTTGAAGGAGGTTGAAAAGAGAGTGACCTCAAAAACAAAAAACATCTGGGTTTCGCCTGCTAAATAAGTTCTGTTATACTCACAGACATGATTCAAACAGTTTTAGAAACTTCAGAGTGTTTTCTATCTAAATCTACAAATAATATGCATGTCTTATCTTCTGGGGATGAGTAGCTGGCAGTTTAATTTGGGCATGCTTTTCATCCAAAATTCCGAATGCTGCCCCCTACCCAAGAGAAGTTAAAGTATGTCCCAGTTTAGGTCACCTAACAGCACAAGCTCTGAAGATAGATGGGGGGCAATCAATTCACATATGGTGTCCAGGGCACAGCTGGGGGCAGAAGGTGGTCTATAGCAAGYGGCAACGTTGAGAGACTTGTTTCTGGAAAGGTGGATTTTTAAAAGTAGAAGYMCCCTTTGGCGGTTCTATCTTGTCAGAAAAATGTTATAGTTAGGGATGAAAATGTCAGGGTTTTTGGTGGTCTTCCTAAGCCAGGATTCAGACACGGCTAGGACATCCGGGTTGGTAGAGTGTGCTAAGGCAGTGAATAAAACAAACTTAGGGAGGAGGCTTCTAATGTTAACATGCATGAAACAAAGCACTGCAATTACTCAGACGCCATTCATTTGGCTCTACTACTACCAAACGTTGAGTTCTCTATATTTCTAGCATTACTATTGTTTCAGAGTACTTCATGATTTACGCAAAGCATATAAAATAGCCCTTGCAAAAAATYATATATACAGTATATAGCTTAAACAGACAAGTTTTGGAGGGGAAGGATATCCTTACAAACATTTTAATTCTGTCCCTTTTTATTGCACTTGTAACTGATTCAGTCACTATTTAAAAAAATAAAACGTGATTTATATCATGACCATGGTTTGAAGTTGTCCCCCTATTTCACCCTGTTTTACAGTATGGACGAAAACAGAGCTCCCRTCATCCCTTATGTGTACATTAAGCACACTGGTAAAGTGCGAGACGCCGAACCTGTCAGAGTGGTTAGCTCCTGTAACCTGGASATCTACACCTTCCCCTTTGACGTCCAGAACTGCACCTTCACCTTCAACTCCTACATCCACCGCGGTAAGAYGTCAACGCAACCATGATTTAGGACTTCTTTGAACATAAGGATCCKATGCCAAACCCCTCGCTCCTTCTCTCCCCAAAAAACATCCTGACTCTCTCTTGTGTTCTGAAATGATAGGTATGAAACAGGGTTGTCCACTGAGTCCATTGAAGTATTTGATATATTACTCGKTGTCAACCAAGGGATCTGTTTGCTATTAGGCCCAAGTTTACCATCCCCTCAGTACAGATCATGTTCTGCTTCCATATAGATTCAGCGCATTCATCCCAGGATGACCCATTCCTTAATCTCCCCTGCAGTGTCGGACATAAGGATTATCTTAGGGAAGAAGGTGGAGGACATCCTGAAACGCTCCATTAGCGTGTTGTCCACTGAAGGGGAGTGGGAGCTGATGGACATCAAATCCAGGAGGTTAAATTTATCAGCACTCGATCAGGGAGAAAGCAACCCCTATGATGAGCTCTACTTCCACGTACGAACCCAAAGCACTGCAATTTCTCAGACGCCATTAGTTTGGCTCTACTACTACAGAACGTTGAGTTCTCTATATTTCTAGCATTACTTTTGTTTCAGAGAGTACTTCCTGTTTCACACATAGGATGCTAACCCAGCTAATTATGGCTTTGTCATGTCTGAAATGGGAATATATTGCATAACACCAAATCACCCTTGAAGGTTGTCATTGACCGTTGTGTCTCTGAACTGTAGATTKTCCTGAGGCGCAGAGCAACCCTCTATGTGGTGAACCTCCTGATCCCCAGCTTCTTTCTCATCACTGTGGATCTCTTCAGCTTCCTGCTGCCTCCCCARAACGTGGACCGCTCCTCCTTCAAGATGAGCCTTATTTTTGGCTACTCCGTCTTCCTGCTCATCGTGAATGACCTGCTGCCAGTCACAGGAAGCACCATACCATTGATAAGTGAGTATGAGAGCCTCCCAGGTGGCGCAGTGGTCTAAGGCACTGCATCGCAGCAACAGAGCCCAGGCTCTGCCGCAGCCGGCTGGTGACCGGGAGGTCCATGGGGCGACGCAGAGCGTTGTCCGGGTTAGGGAGGGTTTGGCTGGCAGGGAATCCTTGTCTCATCATGCACTAGTGACTCCTGTGGCGGGCCGGGTGCAGTGCAGGTGTATGGTGTTTCCTACGGCACATTGGTGAGGCTGGCTTCTGGGTTGGATGTGCATTGTGTCAAGAAGCAGTGCGGCTAGGTTGGGTTGTGTTTCAGAGGATGCATAGCTCTCGACCTTAGCCTCTCCTGAGTCTGTGTGGGAGGTGCAGTGATGAGACAAGACTGTAACTACTACAAATTGGATACCGTGAAAAGGGGGTCAAAAAAAGATAAGTGAGTATGAAAACATGTGTACTGGAAACACCATTTTTGTCGTAAGTCGTAGATGTTCACTTTGTGTTATTTAATTAGCTGGTTAGGGGAAGTGTCTTTTTTTTAAGTCCACTTCCTTTGTCCTCCTAAGAGTGGCTGAATATTTTCCTCTCTTCACCTCCCTCCTCCTCCTGCCCATGCAGATGTGTTTTTCGCTATCTGCTTGGCTCTGATGGTGGCCAGCCTGCTGGAGACTATTCTCATCACCAACCTCCTGGTCGGCTCCAGTAACTTCCACCCAGTGCCTGGCTGGGTCCGAGTGCTCGTCCTTCACTTCATGGGCACCCTCGTCTGGCTGCCTCAGAATTCAAGAGAGGACAAGATCATCCTCAATCCAGTTGCAGGAGGTACCCCTGATCTGATCCTTCCAKGGAGTTACAATTACACAGACTTTCATTCAATTAGCAGATCCTTGTCTTGTCTTGTCCCAACCCAAAGCAATATTGTGAAGCATTCAATTATAGGCCTGAACTGTAACATAAATGCAGGTATCACCCTGAGAAATSTTTGCAGCCATTTGATTAGACAGTATTGTACTATCCAGGTACATTAATAATTTCCRTCTTTAGGAGGTACATTCAAAATGTCTCCTTTCTCCCTTCCTTCCCTCTTTTCTCTAACAAACAGACTTGAAAGTMTGCCCTCTAGTGTCGGTGGAGAGACAGGTTCAAACAGGAGAACCAGGTGAGATGTGGGCAGAGGCAGGCAATTCAGCCCTGGCGGAGCTGAGGAAGCTGGGCAATGACCTGCAGTCCATCCGCCTCCATATGGTCCAGCATGTGGACGGGAACCAGATCTCCCAGGACTGGATGCAGGTGGGCTACATCCTCGACCGGCTGCTGTTTGGCGTCTACTGCATCTTCATCACMTTCAGCTTCATCGTCATCCTCAGCATCTGGAGTAATTCGTACAACCAGTGATGTAATAAATAAAAAATTGGTGGTTAAACGCCATTCGTTGTGAAATAAGTAACGCTCCCTATATTTTCTTAGCATTTTTCCAGTATAGGTGGCTAAATGTTTGTGTTAAAATACAAAATGTGTGGAAATAGTGCTTACCCTCCACTACACCACCTCGTACAAGACTTAAGAGTCTACCATGTTGTCAACTGCTGTTTAGATTAAAAACAATTACCTTAAAATTCAATAACTTTACAATCGTTTGTTTGATCTTCTGGCTGCACTGAGTAGGTATGTTGACTTATATTTTACTATATTAGAGGAAATATATTTTATTTGTCAAAAACATACTGTCACGAAAACCACTGTTTCATTACTAACAACAATTCATTGGGGTTATCTGAGAGTTTTGAATTGTAAGTTGATGGTGGATCAATGATGATGATGATGATGATGAAATCTGTCACGCAAGACATGGATCAATGACACGTAAAGTAGGGGATCATCAAAAAACCACATCCTTGTTTGATTTGAGTGTCGACATACAGGAAGTTATTTTGGGGTATTTTTATTAGGAATCTCCATTTGCTGTTACAAAGCAGCAGCTACTCTTCTGGGGTCCACACAAAACATGAAACATGACAAAACACAGAACATTAATAGACAAGAACAGCTCAAGGACAGAACTACATGCATTAAAATGGCACACATAGACTACATGTCAATACATACACACAATATCTAAGTCATGATAGGGGAGAGGCATTGTGCCATGAGGTGGTTGCTTTACTTTGTTTTTGAAAACAGGTTTGCTGTTCATTTGAGAAATATGAGATGGAAGTGAGTTTCAGGCAATAATGGCTCTATATAATTTGTACCACTTTCTTGATTTTGTTCTGGATTTGGGGACTGTGAAAAGACCCCTTGGTGGCAATGTTCTGGTGGGAGTAAGTGTGGTGTGTCAAAGCTGTGTAAGTTGACTGTGGAAAACCATTTGGAATTTGCAACATATGAAATGTTTCTTCTAAAAAAGAAGAAGTGATGCAGTCAGTCTCTCCTCAACTCTTAGCCAAGAGAGACTGGCATGCATAGTATTTATATCAGCCCTCTGATTACAATGAAGAGCAAGACGTGCCGCTCTGTTCTGGGCCAGCTGCAGCTTAACTAGGTCTTTCTTTGGCAGCACTTGACCACATGATTGGACAATAATCAAGACAAAACTAGAGTCTGCAGGACTGTTTGAAATGTGGTGTCAAAAAGCAAGCCTCTCTTTATTATGGACATACCTCTCCCCATCTTATATTTCTCTCACTAACTTTAAACATCAGCTCTCTGAGCAACTAACTGATCGCTGCAGCTTTACATAGCCCATCTGTAAATAGCCCATCCAATCTACCTACCTCATCCCCATATTGTTTTTATTTACTTTTCTGCTCTTTTGCACACCAGTATTTTTACTTGCACATCATCATCTGCACATCTATCACTCCAGTGTTAATCTGCTAAATTGTAATTACTTCCCTACTATGGCCTATTTATTGCCTTACCTCCTCACGCCATTTGCACACACAGTATATAGACTTTCTTTTTGTCTATTGTGTTATTGACTGTACGTTTGTTTATTCTATGTGTAACTCTGTGTTGTTGTTTTTGTCGCACTGCTTTGCTTTATCTTGGCCAGGTTACAGTTGTAACTGAGAACTTGTTCTCAACTGGCCTACCTGGTTAAATAAAGGTGAAATAAAAATAATAACAAATCTTTACAACCATTGAATCTATGTGTTTTGACCATACCAGTTTACAATCTAAGGTAACACCAAGTGATTTCGTTTCCTCAAATTGTTCAACAGCCACACTTTCATTACAAGATTCAGCTGAGGTCTCAAACTTAGGGAATGATTTGTATCAAATACAATGCTCTTAGTTTTAGAGATGTTCAGTTCCAGTTTGTTACTGGCAACCCATTCCAAATCTGACTACAACTCCTTGTTTCAGTGACTTCATTAGCTGTGTTTGCTGAAACGGACATGGTTGAATCATCAGCATACATAGACACACAGGCTTTGTTTAATGCCAGTGGCAGGTCATTGGTAAAAATAGAAGAGCAGATTTATCAGTGGTGACAGTGTTTCCTAGCCTCAGTGCAGTGGGCAGCTTTTTTCGCCTTATTTGTAACTTATTTTGTACATAATATTTCTGCGACCGGGTCTTATGATCGAAAAGAGCTTCTTGATATTAGGGCAGCGATTACTCACCCCATACTGGAGGAATTCTTCTTCAACGAGTCGGACGGGAAGGATTTACTCCAGACACCCGACAAGGCCCTCATCCCCGTCATTCACAGGAGGAAAATACTGAGATATCCTGGATAACAGTCCGGGTGCCTTGTAAGGATCCGTTGCAGAGAGGGTAATCTACCTTTACCATCGGTCCTATTAGCCAACGTACAATTCAAAGAGTCTTGGCTGAACGACGACATGATTAACATACAGCTGGTGGGTTTTCGGCAGGATAGAACAGGGGCCTCTGGTAAGACAAGGGGCGGCGGCCTATGTACATTTGTAAACAACAGCTGGTGCACGAAATCTAAGGAAGCCTCGAGGATTTGTAGGATTTGCACCTCACCTGAGGTAGAGTATCTCATGATAAGCTGTAGACCACACTATTTACCAAGAGAGTTTACATCTATATTCTTCATAGCTGTCTATATACCACAAAAAACTGATGCTGGCACTAAATCCGCACTCAATGAGCTGTATACGGCTAGAAGCGAACAGGAAAAGGCTCATCCAGAGGCGGTGCTCCTAGTCGCCGGGTACTTTAATGCAGGGAAACTTAAATATGTTTGACCTAATTTCTATCAGCATGTTAAATGTGCAACCAGAGGAAAAACCTCTAGACCACCTTTACACCACACACAGAGACGTGTACAAAGCTCTCCCTTGCCATCCATTTGGCAAATCTGACCATAATTCTATCCTCCTGATTCCTGCTTAGAAGCAAAAACTAAAGCAGGAAGCACCACTGACTCGGTCAGATGAAGCAGATGCTAAGCTACAGGACTGTTTTGCTAGCACAGACTGGAATATGTTCCGGGATTCTTCTGATGGCATTGAGGAGTACACCTCATCAGCCACTGGCTTCATCGATAAGTGCATAGATGATGTCGTCCCGACAATGACAGTACGTACATACCCCAACCAGAAGCCATGAATTACAGGCAACATCCACACTGAGCTAAAGGATAGAGCTGCCGCTTTCAAGGAGTGGGACTCTAACCCGGAAGCTTAAAATAAATCCCGCTAAGCACTCCGACGAACCATCAAACAGGCAAAGCGGCAATACAGGACTAAGATTGAATCGTACTACACCGGCTCCAACGCTCATTGGATGTGGCAGGGCTTGCAAACTATTACAGACTATAAAGAGAAGCACAGCCACGAGCTGCCCTGTGACATGAACCTACCAGATGAGCTAAATTACTTGTATGCTCGCTTCGAGGCAAGTAACACTGAAACATGCATGAGAGCACCAGCTGCTCCGGACGACTGAGTAATCACGCTCTCCGTAGCCGATGTGAGTAAGACCTTTAAACAGGTCAACATTCACAAGGCTGCAGGGCCAGACAGATTACCAGGACGTGTACTCCAAGTATGCCCTGACCAACTGGCAAGTGTCTTCACTGACATTTTCAACCTCTCCCTGACTGATATCTGTAATACTAACATCCACTCCAATTTGCATACTGCCCCAACAGATCCACAGATGATGCAATCTCTATTGCACTCAAGACTGCCCTTTCCCATCTGAATAAAAGAAACACCTATGTGAGAATGCTATTCACTGACTACAGCTCAGCAATCAACACCATGGTGCCCTCAAAGCTCATCACCAAGCTAAGGACCCTGGGAATAAAAACCTCCCTCTCCAACTGGATCCTGGACTTCCTGACGTGCCTCCCCCAGGTGGTAAGGGTAGGGAACAACACATCCGCAACGCTGATTCTCAACACAAGGGCCCCTCAGGGGTGTGTGCTCAGTCCCCTCCTGTACTCCCTGTTCTCTCATGAATGCATGGCCAGGCACGACTCCAACACCATCATCAAGTTTGCCGATGACACAACAATGGTAGGCCTGATCACCGAMAACAATGAGACAGACTATAGGGAGAAGGGTTAAAAACCTGGTCTTGTGGTGCCAGGWCAACAACCTCTCCCTCAATGTGATCAAGACAAATTGTGGACTACATTAAAAGGAGGACCGAGCACTCCCCTTCTCATCGAAAGGGCTGTAGTAGAAAAGGTTAGAGCTTCAAGTTCCTGGTGTCCACATCACCAACAAACTATCATATTCTGAACACACTAAGACAGTCGTGAAGAGGCACGACAAAGCCTATTCCCCTCAGGAGACTGAAGATTTGGCATGGGTCTTCAGATCCTCAAAAGGTTCTACAGCTGCACCATCGGAGAGCATCCTGACTGGTTGCATCACTGCCTGGTATGGCAGCTGCTTGGCCTCAAGGCACTACTAGACCGCAAGGCACTACAGAGAGTAATGAGTACGGCTAGTACATCACAGGGACCAAGCTTCTTGCCATCCAGGACCTCTATACCAGGCAGTGTCAGAGGAAGGCCTAAAAATTGTCAAAGACTCCAGCCACCTAGTCATAGATTTTCTCTTTGCTACCGTACGGCAAGCGGTACCAGTCGCCAAGTAGAGGACCAAAGGAATCTTAACAGAGTTCTACCCCCAAGCTATAAGACTCCTGAACAGCTAATCAAATGGCTACCCAGACCCCTCTTTTACGCTGTTGCTACTCTCTGTTTATACTATGCATAGTCACTTTAACTCTACCTACATGTACAGTACATATTACCTCGACTAATTGTATAATGTATAATGGTTATATTGTTCAGTGTAAACAGAAAGGTGTTAATCTGTCAAGGTTTTTTTAAGTAAAAATGTCCTCTAAAAATACCTTATTAAAAAGTGATTACTAATTTTAGAGGAATTGAATGTTATTATATTACTGAGAATGATACATTTTGGCAATAGGTGGTAGCCTGCAGCATTAGCTGAATGGTGAGGTTTTACCAACTTGAAACAATATAGTATACTATGTTGCATGATACAAGTTGTCATTTTTGGATGTTGCCAATGTCCCTTATGAATAACCTTAGCCATATTATTATTATTGACAGTGGTGTAAAGTACTTATGTAAAAATACTTTAAAGTACTACTTAAGAGTTTTTAGTAGGTATATGCACTTTCTTTTAATATTTATATTTTTGCCAACTTTTACTTTGACTTATTACTAAAGAAAATAATGTACTTTTTCTTCATACATTTTCCCTGACACCCAAAAGTACATTTTGACAGGAAAATGGTCCAATTCACACACTTGTCAAGACAACATCCCTGGTCATCCCTACTGCCTCTGATCTGGAGGACTCAATAAACACATATACAAAACGTGTAAATTCGGCCTGAGTGTTGGAGTGTACCCCTGGCTATCCATAAATAAATCAAAACAAGAAAATGGTGCTGTCTGGTTTGCTTAATATGAGGAATTTGAAATGATATATCATTTTAGATTTGAGCAATTCCATGTACTTTGATTCTGACGTATATTTGAAAACAAATACTTTTAAACATTTACTCAAGTAGAATTTTACTGGGGGATCCCATTTTACTCATATTCTTTACTTTTACTTCATATGAAAATGAGTACTTTTTTCAACACTGCTTGTTGATTAGGTTCCATTGATACTAAAGCTCTTAATACTGTGCATGTGCTCTTCTTACCCTTGTCTTTCCTACCCKCTCTCTTTCTTTCTCTCTCTCTTTATCTCTCATTATTTCTTTCTCTCTTTCTTTCTCTCTTTATCTCCCCTCTTCCTTTGCTCTCCATACCTCTCTCTCTCTCTCCATCCATCTTTCCTTAAGTCATGAAATAATTCCAGGACTCATATTATCGCCCGTCTATAATTAAATTATCAGCCTCTATGTTGTATCAGACACGAGATAGAGAATAAACATAACCATACAATTAATAGCACAAGTTATATAACAAATGATTTGGGTGGGAGAGCTGAATGGGGGGACATTGGGACACCTGTTCCTTCGTGTGCTGAGGTGAACCCCCAGCTCATTTCCATAGCCCAGTACGTGTATTGTCTGCAGAGCTGTGGTACACTATCGTCCGATGCCCACTGGTTGCACTTGTTGCATAGGTTGGTACACCACAGCTCTGGGGTGAAATGTCCCCTAGGTACAGATCTAGGATCAGCTTCTCCTCCACCAATCCTAACCTTAACCATTAGTGTGGAAAATGATACACTGACCCAGGATCAGCTTCTATGGGCAACTTCACCCTCCACCACAGCCATTTACTGTGGCTCACGCCTGTTTTGAATCCAACCACCTGCAGGTAAAGTAGCTCTGTACCACAAGAGTTCACCTGCTCTCCTGACCACCTCATTTGCTCCAAGGTTTATGGATCTCACTCATGGTCTTCTCTGTTTGCTAGGAATATTGTTTTTTTGTTTTTTACAAGTCCTATGTTTAGTTTATTGTAGAATCAAGAAATCACTAAATCTTTGTGTCACTTCTAAGGTATCAGAGATCTTTGTGTCCGTAGATTTGTGTTCAAAGTTGAAAATAGTCTGGAGCTGTAAGATTTTCTGTGGAWTTTCCAACAGCAACTTATGATATGACAATACATCAACATAAGTGTTTAACTATGCAAATTAGTCTGTATATATAAAATGTGTTGCAGCTGGTGAAGAGATGCCATCGTTATGGGAGTRAGGTAACAAAGCTTTGCTCTAGATAGTTCTTCAGCCAAACTGTAGGATTGAAACGGTCAACAGTAGTTTGCAAAAACTTGCAGCTTGCTGTTTGATGGCAGCCAAGGATTTTTCCAAAACGGGGGTAAATATCTTTCATTCTAATGCCTTTCGTTACATATGGGGGTTGTACCTTACACATGTTTTGTGCCTGTCTGTTGTGCTTCAATGCATTACTG
Source organism: Salvelinus sp. IW2-2015 (assembly GCF_002910315.2). Classification (NCBI taxonomy): domain Eukaryota; kingdom Metazoa; phylum Chordata; class Actinopteri; order Salmoniformes; family Salmonidae; genus Salvelinus; species Salvelinus sp. IW2-2015. The sequence continues at coordinate 16,247 of NW_019946889.1, read as the reverse complement.
TAATTTCTCAAAACGTTTGTTAAGTGTCATTTGAGGTTAATTAAGTTGTGAATTCATAAAGTAATTCATGGTGTTATACACATTGTGTTAATTATCAAACATACACTAAACAATGGACCGTATATATCTAATATATCATTTGACCTTTGAACCTAACAGTGAATTTTTTTAAATGACTATTTCAGTCTCAACGATGGTCGGTCCGTTCCCACCAGGTTCTGTTCATCATCTGCTGCATGATGGTACAGGGTAGGTACAGCTTGTACACGGGGAAAAATTAGTAAAGTCAACTAAATTATGTTAAGTAAAGTTAAAATATTCTAGTTGAGTAAAAGTTGGCGTTAATATATTATTTCGTTTATGTTTTCTTTTTGATATTACTTGGGGTAGCTGTTACTTTAGCGATCAAGTTCATGACATAATGCATTTGTAGGGTTAGAGTCAATTCATTTCACTATCATATGAAAAAGTAGCAAGGTCTTCATCATTCTAAGAAGATTCTAATAATGATATCTACAATACGCAAGAACCCCATTAGTTGGTCAAATGAAAGACTTTTCACTGAAGATGTTGAGATATTTGACCTCATTAAACAGATTCTCKTATCCAGAGCRACATACAGTASTGAGTGAATACATTCTCATCCTGGTCCTCYGTGGGAATTGAAMCCACAACTCTGGCRTTGCAACTGCCATGTTCTACTAACTGAGGAACAYAGGACCATATCAAMAHMBCAATATAAAGCASCATGGTTACCATTGTTTCCCCAGCGCCATGCCTGAGGTGTAAGATAGTGGTGAACTGCACCAACCCCAACACCATATCCCTTCTGGCCGCCCTGGAGAACGTSATGAAGTTGTACTCCATACGACCTGTCATGAACCYYTCAACCCCCACCAACATCAGCATGTACTTCACTCTCTACGGCATCCTGGGTGTGGTAAGGAGTAGTAGGACAGCATCCCTTTCAACTAGTTCACCTGAGGAGACATACCATTAAATCCATCAATGTATTTGACATGTGCTATATAGTTCTGAATGTTCCTCCACATCATGTTTTGTAGATTTATTGAAAATGTTTACTTTATTGCCTTTACTTTGTATCCTACAACAAAAAGTAATTMTCTTCTCAGGAAGAAAAAGCACAACTGTTGAACACATACATTTGGCTGGTGAAGGTAAACGTATTATTTTATTATTTTTGCAAGTATATGTACACAGTGTATGGGAGTCATTTTCAATGTGCACTTTGGTTTTTTTTATTTTCCTACAGCACCTGTGTTAAGGACGTTACTTCACATTACTTCATATTTGTTCAGGCACCAATATGTACTGGAAGGCAATAGTGATAGATAATTATGTTAAAACAAACAAACAAAAAAATGTATCTTTGAATGTATCAGAATCCAAAACATCATATTATAATTTTGAATGCTGCTTACAAACATATTGTATTGTTGCTAATGTGTTGTTTCAGGAATGGGAGAATGAATTTTTCAGCTGGGACCCAGTCCAATGCGGCTCTACCAATATTTCTCTCCCCAGGGAAAGGTTCTGGTCACCAGATGTGGTAATCAATGAATTGTGAGTTAAACATCTCTATAGTCTATATAGATACGATATACTTATTTTTTTGATGGAACATTGAATTTGGTCTTACTGCTATTAGCCCATACTGTAGGTACAGTACATATTGAATAACAGATTAATTCATGGAAAAACAGTTTTTTTTACTAGATCAGGGAATGTGAAAATGTTTAGACCAATATTTAACCTATTTAAAACTGCTTCCATGCAGTGGTGGAAAAGAACCCAAAAGTAAAGATACTTTAATAGAACATGACTCAAATCAAATCAAATTGTATTTGTCACATGTGCCRAATACAACAGGTATAGATAGACCTTACAGTGAAATGCTTACTTACAAGCACTTAACCCAACAATGCAGTTTAAAGAAAAATAATTAAGTAAAAAATAGATAAGTAAATAATATATATTTTTTAAATAAGTAACTAATAAGAGCAGCACTAAAAACAATAGCGAGGCTATATACAGGGGGTACCGGTACAGAATCAATGGTTAGTTAAGGTAATTGAGGTAATATGTACATGTAGGTAGAGTTAGTGACTAAAAGAGGGGTGGGGCAATGCAAATAATCTGGGTAGCTATTTGATTTGCTGTTCAGAAGTCTTATGGCTTGGGGGTAAATGCTGTGAAGAAGCCTTTTGGACCTAGACTTGGCGCTCTGGTACCGCTTGCTGTGCGGTAACAGAAAGAGCAGTCTATAACTAGGGTGGCTGGAGTCTTTGACAATTTTAAGGGCCTTCCTCTGACACCGCCTGGTATAGAGGTCCTGGATGGCAGGAAGCTTGGCCCCAGTAATGTGCTGTGCCCTATGCACTACTCTCTGTAGTGACTTGCGGTCGGAGGCCCGAGCAGTTGCCATACCAGGCAGTGATGCAACCAGTCAGGATGCTCTCGACGGTGCAGCTGTAGAACTTTTTGAGGATCTGAGGACCCATGCCAAATCTTTTCAGTCTCCTGAGGGGGAATAGACTTTGTCGTGCCCTCTTCACGACTGTCCTTGTGTGTTTGGACCATGATAGTTTGTTGATGATGTGGACATCAAGGAACTTGAAACTCTCAACCCGCTCAAGTACAGCCCCGTCGATGAGAATGAGGGCGTGCTCGGTCCTCCTTTTCCTGTAGTCCACAATCATCTCTTTTTTGATAAGTGAAGTGAAGACACTTGCCAGTTGGTCAGAGCATGCTCGGAGTACACATCCTGGTAATCCGTCTGTTCTTACAGCCTTGTGAATGTTGACCTGTTTAAAGGTCTTACTCACATTAGCTACGGAGAGCGTGATCACACAGTCGTCCAGAACAGCTGATGATATCATGCTTGTTTCAGTGTTGCTTGCCTCGAGGTGAGCATAGAAGTAATTTAGCTCGTCTGGTAGGCTTGTGTCACAGGGCAGCTCGTGGCTGTGCTTCCCATTGTAGCCTGTAATAGTTTGCAAGCCCTGCCACATCCGACGAGCGTCGGAGCCGGTGTAGTACGATTCAATCTTTGTCCTGTATTGACACTTTGCCTGTTTGATGGTTCGTCGGAGGGCTTAGCGGGATTTCTTATAAGCTTCCAGGTTAGAGTCCCGCTCCCTGAAAGAGGCAACTCTACCCTTTAGCTCAGTGCGGATGTTGTCTGTAATCCATGGCTTCTGGTTGGGGTATGTACGTACAGTCACAGTGGAGACGACATCATCAATGCACTTATTGATGAAGCCAGTGACTGATGTGGTATACTCCTCAATGCCATCGGAAGAATCCTGGAACATATTCCAGTCTGTGCTAGCAAAACAGTCCTGTAGCTTAGCATCTGCTTCATCTGACCACTTTTTATTGACCGAGTCACTGGTGCTTCCTACTGTAGTTTTGCTTGTAAGCAGGAATGAGGAGGATAGAATTATGGTCAGATGTGCCAAATGGATGGCGAGGGGGACCTTTGTACACATCTCTGTGTGTGGAGTAAAGGTGGTCTAGAGTTTGTTTCCCTCTGGKTGCACATTTAACATGCTGGTAGAACTGAGGTAAAACAGATTTAAGTTTCCCTGCATTAAAGTCTCCGGCCACTAGGAGCACCGCCTCTGGATGAGCCTTTTCCTGTTCGCTTCTAGCCGTATACAGCTCATTGAGTGCCGATTTAGTGCCAGCATCAGTTTTTGGTGGTATATTGACAGCTATGAAGAATATAGATGAAAACTCTCTTGGTAAATAGTGTGGTCTACAGCTTATCATGCGATACTCTACCTCAGGCGAGCAAAACCTCGAGACTTCCTTAGATTTCGTGTACCAGCTGTTGTTTACAAATATACATAGACCGCCATCCCTTGTCTTACAAGCGGTGGCTGTTCTATCCTTCTGAAAAAGCAGGAAACCCACCAGCTGTATGTTATTCATGTCTTCGTTCAGCCACGACTCTGTGAAACATAAGATATTACAGTTTTTAATGTCCCGTTGGTAGGATATACGTGCTCGTAGTTTGTCTATTTTATTATCCAATGATTTGACAGTGGCTAATAGGACCGACAGTAAAGGCAGATTACCCACTCGCCGTAGGATCCTTAGAAAGCCCCCTGATATCTCCGATATCTTCGTCTCTTTCTCCTGCGAATTAGTGGGATGAGTTCCTTGTCGAGTGTCTGGAGTAAATCCTACGCGTCCGACTCATTAAATAAAAAATATTCTTCCACTACAAGGAGAGGAATCGCTGTCCATATGTCTAGAATCTCTTTTCAGTCATAAGAGACGGTGGCAGAAACATTATACAAAATAAGTTACAAATAATGTGAAAAAACACACACAATTCCACAATAGGTTAGGGGACCGTAAAACGGCAGCCATCTCCTCCGGCGCCATTTTGAATTGAACAGTTAATAAATGGGTAGAGATATGACTCAAGTAAAAGTGAAAGTCACCCTGTAAAATAATATTTGAGTATAAGTCTAAAAGTATTTGGTTTTAAATATACTTAAGTATTTAAAGTAAAAGTAAAATGAGTGAGTCCGCCAGATCAGAGGCAGTAGGGATGACCAGGGATGTTGTCTTGATAGGGGCATTCAAAACGAGTACTTTTGGGTGTCTGGGAAACTGTACCTAAAAAGTCCATCATTTTCATTAGGAATGAAATGGAGTAAAAGTTGTCAAAAATATAAATAGTTAAGTACCCAAAAGATTACTTAGTAGTATTATTAAGTATTTTTACTTAAGTACTTTACACCACTGCTTCCATAAATATACTGTATATATATATATATATATATATATATGTACCTTCAGATGAGTCTTGTAATGCTTGTAAGTGTCCTAGAGCCAAACAAGCGACCTGTTCGTGAGAGTCTCACCTTTCGATAGAGGCGTAGCCCAAACTGTTCGCACAGAATTTGGCAGATCGGCAGTATCAACTTCAAACAAGTCTCGTGACACTTGTGGGCGTCGTAGAGCAAAACGGAGTACACCAACATATTTGTGAGAGTCTCATCTTTCTATAGAGTGGTCATATTAATTTGTTCGGACTCCACAGACGTCTTAGTGAGAGGAACAATTTTAGAGATGTATAACGTTCCGACAAACATCGCTGAGTCCGGCCACCTTCCACCGCAAATGCTGAAAGCCGTCATTGGCAGATGTGGTGGATTGAGACGCAGCCCACGCAAAAAAATATATCTCTATCTTAAACAGACAGATCTTTGTATTATGCTAATTAGAATTCTGCGGGAGAGCGGACATCTTAACAAACACTTTAATTCTGTCCCTTTTTATTGCACTAGTGACTGATTCAGTCAAGATTAAGGAATATAAAACATATGATTTATATCATGCCCATGGTTTTAAGTCGTCCCCATATTTCACCCTGTCTCACAGTATGGATCAAAGCACAGCTCCCATYGTCCCTTATGTGTACATTAAGCAYACTGGTATAGTGCGAGACGCCAACCCTGTCAGAGTGGTTAGCTCCTGTAAACTGGACATCTACACCTTCCCCTTTGACGTCCAGAACTGCACCTTCACCTTCAGATCCTACATCCACCACGGTAAGACGTCAACGCAACCACGCTTTAGGACTAACTTGACAATAAGGGTCCGATGCCAAACCCATCGCTCCTTCTCTCCCCAAAAAACATCCTGACTCTCTCTTGTGATCTGAAATGATAGGTATGAAACAGGGTTGTCCACTGAGTCCATTGAAGTATTTGATATATTACTCGGTGTCAACCAAGGGATCTGTTTGCTATTAGGCCCAAGTTTACCATCCCCTCAGTACAGATCATGTTCTGCTTCCATATAGGTTCAGCACATTCATCCCAGTATGTCCCATTCCTTTATCTCCCCTGCAGTGTCGGACATAAGGATTATCTTAGGGAGGAAGGTGGAGGACATCCTGAAACGCTCCATTAGCGTGTTGTCCACCGAAGGGGAGTGGGAGCTGATGGACATCAAATCCAGCAAGTTCAAGTTATCAWCATTCAATCAAGAAGAAAGCAACCCCTATGATGAGCTCTGCTTCTACGTACGAACCCAAAGCACTGCAATTTCTCAGACGCCATTCATTTGGCTCTACACTACAGAACGTTGACTTTTGTTTCAGAGAGTACTTCCTGTTTCACACATAGGATGCTAACCCAGCTATATATGGCTTTGTCTTATCTGAAATGGGAATATATTGCACGACACCAAATCACCCTTGCAGGTTGTCATTCACCATTTTGTCTCTGAACTGTAGATTGTCCTGAGGCGCAGAGCAACCCTCTACGTGCTGAACCTCCTGATCCCCAGCTGCTTCCTCATCACTGTGGATCTCTTCAGCTTCCTGTTGCCTCCCCAGAACGTGGACCGCTCCTCCTTCAAGATGAGCCTTATTTTTGGCTACTCTGTCTTCCTGCTCATCGTGAATGACCTTCTGCCCGTCACAGGTAGCACCATTCCACTGATAAGTGAGTATGAAAACATGTGTACTGGGAACACCATATAAGTCATAAATGTAGATGTAGATGTTTACTTTGTGTTATTGGATTAGCTGGTTAGGGTAAGTATCATTTTGAAGTCCACTTCCTTTGTCCTCCTAAGAGTTGCTGAATATTTTCCTCTATTCACCTCCCTCCTCCTCCTCCCGCCCATGCAGATGTGTTCTTCGCCATCTGTTTGGCTCTGATGGTGGCCAGCCTGCTGGAGACTATTCTCATCACCAACCTCCTGGTCGGCTCCAGTAACTTCCACCCAGTGCCTGGCTGGGTCCGAGTGCTCGTCCTGCGCTTCATGGGCACCCTCGTCTGGCTGCCTCAGAATTCAAGAGAGGACAAGATCATCCTCAATCCAGTTTCAGGAGGTACCCCTGATCTGATCCTTCCAGGGAGTTACAATTACACAGACGTTCAGGCAATTAGCAGATCCTTGTCTTGTCCAACCCAATGCAATATAGTGAAGCATTCAATCACAGGCCTGAACAGTATCAGAAATGCAGGTATCACTCTGAGAAATGTTTCCAGCCATTTGACTAGTCTAAGGTCCGACCTTTGACAGAATTGTACTTCCCACGTAAGTCAATAATTTGTGTCATTAGGAGGTATATTCATCATTTCTCATTTCTCCCTTCCTTCCCTCTTTTCTCTAAGTAACAGACTTGAAAGTCTGCCCTCTAGTGTCGGTGGAGAGACAGGTTCAAAAAGGAGAACCAGCTGAGATGTGGGCAGAGGCAGGCGATCCAGCCCTGGCGGAGCTGAGGAAGCTGGGTAATGACCTGCAGTCCATCCGCATCCATGTGGTCCAGCATGTGGACGGGAACCAGATCTCCCAGGACTGGRTGCAGGTGGGCTACATCCTCGACCGGCTGCTGTTTGGCGTCTACTGCATCTTCATCACCTTCAGCTTCATCGTCATCCTCAGCATCTGGAGTAATTCGTACAACCAGTGATGTACTAAATAAAAAAGGTGGTTAAACGCCATTCGTCGGGAATAAAGTAACGTTCCTTGTAATTTATAACCATTTTTCCATGATAGGTGGCTAAATGTTTGTGTTAAAATACAAAATGTGAGGAAATAGTGCTTACACTCCACTACACCACCGCGTACAAGACTTAGGAGTCTCCCATGTTGTTGACTGCTGTTTAGATTTTAAAACAATTACCTTAAAATTACCATAACTTTAACAATTGTTTGTTTGATCTTCTGGCTGCACTGAGTAGGTATGTTGACTTATATATTACTATATTAGAGGAAATATATTTTTATTTGTCAAATAAACATACTGTCACGAAAACCACTGTTTCATTACTAACAACAATTCATTGGGGTTATCTGAGACGTTTTCTGAATTGTAATGTTGATGGTGGATCAATGATGATGATGATGAAGATCTGTCACGCAAGACATGGATCAATGACATGCAAAGTAGGGGATCATCCAAAAACCACATCCTTGTTTGATTAGAGTGTCGACATACAGGAAGGTTTTTTTGGCATTTTATTAGGATCCCCATTTGCTGTTATAAAAGCATCGGCTACTCTTCCTGGGGTCCACAAAAAAAAAATTAAACATTACATAATAGAGAACATAAATAGACAAGAACAGCTCAAGGACAGAACTAAATTAATTTAAAAATGGCACACATAGCCTACATGTCAATACATACACACAATATCTAGATCAAGATAGGGGAGAGGCGTTGGTCCGCGAGGTGTTGCTTTACCAGTTTTTTAAAACCAGGTTTGCTGTTCATTTGAGTAAAATGAGATGGAAGGGAGTTCCATGCAATAACGGCTCTGTGTAATACTGTACGCTCTCTTGATTTTGTTCTGGATTTGGGGACTGTGAAAGACCCCTGGTGGCATGTCTGGTGGGGTAAGTTGTGTGTCAGAAATGTGTGTAAGTTGACTATGTACATTTTTTGAAATTTTCAACACATTATTGTTTCTTATAAAAAGAAGAAGTGATGCAGTTTCTCCTCAACTATTAGCCAAGAGAGACGGGCATGCATAGTATTTATATCAGCCCTCTGATTACAATGAAGAGCAAGACGTGCCGCTCTGTTCTGGACCAGCTGCAGCTTAACTAGGTCTTTCTTTGCAGCACTTGACCACATGACTGGACAATAATCAAGACAAAACTAGAGCCTGCAGAACTTTTTGGAGTGTGGTGTCAAAAAAGCAGAGCATCTCTTTATTATGGGCATACCTCTCCCCATCTTTACAACCATTGAATCTATATGTTTTGACCATGACAGTTTCTGATCTAAGGTAACACCAAGTAATTCAGTCTCCTCAACTTGTTTGACAGCCAGACCGTTCATTACCAGATTCAGGGTAATTGACTTCATTAGCTGTGGTTGCTGACACGTATATGGTTGAATCATCAGCATACATGGGCACGCAGGCTTTGTTTAATGCCAGTGGCAGGTCATTGGTAAAAATAGAAAAGAGTAGAGGGCCTAGAGAGCTGCCCTGCAGTACACCACACCCTGCATGTTTGACATTAGAGGCTTCCATTAAAGAAAACCCTTTGAGTTCTATTAGATAGATAGCTCTGAATACACAAAATGGCAGAGGTTGAAAAGCCATAAAACATATATTTTTCTCAACAACAGGTTATGGTCAATAATATCAAAGGCTGCACTGACATCTAACAGTTCAGCTTCCACAATCTTCAAATTATCAATTTCTTTCAACCAATCATCAGTGATTTATGGTAATGCAGTACATGTTGAGTACCCTTCTGTATAACCGTGCTGAAAGTCTGTTGTCAATTTCTTTACAGATAAATAGTATTGTATTTGGTCAAACACCATATTTTCCAAAGAGCTGTGTTGTGTAAAATTAGATCCAAAGATTATGGCAGGGACTGTTTCATGATATAATAGAAACATATTTAATAGAAGCAGCTGCTTTAATTTCACATTAAATATTTTTCTATTATATCATTAAATAGTCCCTGCCTTAATCTTTGGAACATATTTTCAACAAAAGTTGGTGCCGTGACCCGGATGAGAGTGTCCTGACTTGTTGATCCGTTTCCTCCGGCTTGGACTCAAAAATCCGTCTGGCCACAGCTTAAAAAGTTAAGATACTTTATTAAAAAATCTCTGTGAGGGACTGTCTGTTTTCCAGCCGAGCCTTAATGGTGAGAGATCTCTTGTCCTCCTCATACACAACATTTTGCGGTTCAGGTTTTCAGAACTGTTTTTCCTATAATAATTCATCTGGACAGATAATATTGATCAATAGTGGGTATTCGGAGTTTGACCACACTTTAAAGTATTCTGAGTTTGACTATACTTTAAAGCCCACATAATCACGTGATAGCCTACAGGAAAAGTATTCATAGTTTGACTGTACTTTAAAGTAGGTAGAAAAGTATTCAGAGTTTGACCTTAAAAATAAGGAAATTATTCGGAGTTTGACGAAATCATAATTTTTTTAATTCTTTTTTTAAAGCAATGTATTCTGAGTTTGACCGTACTTTAAGGATAGCATAGCCGGCCGGTAGAAAAGTATTGTGAGGTTGTATGTGTGGTATGTGGGTATAATGGGTTACAATAGATTTGATAAAGTAGCAATAAAAACAAAACTGAGAAAACTTTTTTTTTTTTAAATATACAACTTGGCGTCGGCTAATGGGGATCCTAATGAATCTAATCAAAATCATGATAAGTTTGATCTATACGGTGACTTTTTACTAAAGAGTGTTTCAACACAGAAATATATATCTTCTGTATTACAGTAAYGGGTGAATACCTCTTGGTTGTAAAACTTTATATATATATATATATATATATATATATATATATATATATATATATATATATATATATATATATATATATATATATATATATATATACAGTATATCATAATTATATATATATATATATATATATATATATACTTATATATTACTTATGATTGGTTGTACCTTAGGACCAGTGATGTTAGCTGACATCCAATTAAATGTGTGCCATTAGCAGAACCTATGGTGTGTTTAAGCTACAAAGACTTCTACAGGGCCAGTTTATCTCCCATAGGCACAGATGTATTGAACTCCCAAAAAAGAATTCAATGGCTGAGTGGTTACTGCAGGTGTTAAAAAAACAACTCTGTTGTGTTCGTGTGACCGATATCATGAGACTGTGATTAGAGGCCGCGTGTGCGTCCCTTTTCACACTATCGTGCCGACCCAAGATAAAACGGTACTAGCTAGCTCAGATGCTTTCAAGCACGGTTCAGTTTGGCCCAGCTTGCCTCAGTAGTGTGAAAAGGGTATTGGAGCTGTGGTCTCACAGTGTGTGTGTCTGCATTATAAGTCAATCACTCAGTTTGGTCCGAGCTGTGTTATGTGCAGGACATTTGGTTCACTAGTACCATCCAACAGCGCACAGTATGGGACAACCATGGAGATTCATTCTTACCTCAGGTTTCTTTCTATTGGCAGGTAATATCCTTCATTTGCTTCATCTGCATGTTAGATTTCAAGTTTTATTATGTTGTAAATTATTGTATGTGTTTTAAACAATATTTTGAACATTTTAAGCATGTTTTACTAGAAATGTAATTATCTAACTAGGCTGAGGCTGTGGGTACTCAGTTATTTTTTGAATTATTTCTCASCTGGAAAGTTCTGGGGTTTTTTCTTTTCAAAACTGGTTGAAGTGCTATTTTTAGGCCCTACGAGTGTGATACATTACACAGTAAATGAGAATCATTGCCTCCAGATAAATTCATTAGATTTAAAAAAAAAAAAATTGGCAATTTTTGATTTGACATTTTTTGGGGGTCCAGTGCAAACAAATACTTGTGTAAACACCCCCCAAAATGTCTAGATAAACAGTGAATCCTGGGTGCCAATATATTTGATCGCATCGGTAAGTGCTAGTAATGCTCATTAATCCAATGAAATATGCACAAAGGAAATACATTGAGTGGACAAAACAATATGAACACCTGCTCTTTCCATGACATAGGCTGATCAGGTGAATCCAGGTGAAAGCTATGATCCCTTCTGGATGTCAAATCCTCTTCAATCAGTGTAGATAAAGGGGAGGAGACAGGTTAAAGAAGGATTAAGCCTTGAGACATGGATTGTATATGTGTGCAATTCAGAAGGTGAATGGGAAAGACAAAAGATTTAAGTGCCTGGTTTGTGTCAGGGACAGCAACACTGCTGGGGTTTCTCACGCTAAACAGTTTCCCGTGTGTATCAAGAATGGTCCACCACCCAAAGGACATCCAGCCAGCTTGACACAACTGTGGGAAGCATTGGAGTCAACATGGGCCAGCATCCCTRTGGAACGCTTTCGACACCTTGTAGAGTCCATTCCCTGAAGAATTGAGTCTGTTCTGAGKGCAAAAGGGGAGGATGCAACTCAATATTAGGAAGATGTTCTTCATGTTTTGTCCACTCGGTGTAAGTTTAGATGTTCCGCATATGTATTTACATAAAAGTAACCTGTTTAAAATTGGTTCACTCTATCCCTGTGAGTAATGTCTTTTTCATTTGTTCATTTGTCCTTCTGGTTTGTTTTAAGGTATAATGTTTTGTTCAGTGTAAACAGAAAGGTGTTAATCTGTCAATGTTTGTTTGTAAAAAAATAAAAAAATAAAATGTCCCTCTAAAAATACCTTATTACAAACGTGAATGACGACTTTTTGAGAAATAGGTACATATAGTAGGCTACAGCATTAGCTGAATGGTGAGGTTGACCAACTTGACACAATATAGTATACYATGTTGCATGATATGAGTTTGTGCAGTTTTGAAAGTTTGGAGGTTGCTAATGTCCCCTACTTATGAATAACCTTGTCCTTATTGATTAGGTTCCATTGATACTATAGCATTTAATCCTATGGATGGGCTCCTCCTACCATCTCTCTTTCTGTCTCTCTTTATCTCTCTCTTTTTTTCTTTCTCTCTTTACCTCTTTCCTTTTGCTCTCTGCCGCTCTCACTCTCTCTCTTTCTATCTCTCTCCTCTATGCTCTTAAGTATATTTATGCCAGTGCGACTTGACCTGTAAAGAGGGCCACAGCGGTCCAACCTACGAGTCGATGCAGACTGTGTTTGACCGCATATCCTTCAGACCGACAGTCAACCTGAGCAATCCCACCATAGCAAACATCTCCTTCACCCTGTATGCTGTCCTGGGCGTGGTGAGTGTTAGACAGTGTAAGGCCGCAATGTTCCTCTTTGCATAGGGTCCATTCATTCAATTCATTACTAACAATTATCCGCTTTCTTGCTTGGTCTTATTTCAGAATGAGAAGACCCAGATCCTCACTACCTTCCTGTGGATGAGATTGGTGAATGTCAAGAGATCTTCCTATTTTATTTTGCCAACAGTTTGTGGTGGTATAAGCTTCCCTAAGCCTAATTCTTTCTTTTTAGTACTGGCACCATCAGTTCCTGGTTTGGGACGCTGATGATTGTGGCGGAGTCACCAGGATTTCTCTGCCAGTCAAAGAGCTCTGGGTGCCTGACATCATCGTGTACGAGTTGTGAGTGTCCGAAGAAAACTGACTTTGTTTGACTCATCTGTATGCCTATCTTCATGTCCTGTATAAAACATGGGGTCAACCAAACCCCCCAACCATTATTCACATTCTCCTTCTCTCATTATCACATGTTCTTCTCTCCTCTATCACATTGTCTTTCTCTCCTCTATCACATGTCTTTCTCTCCTCTATCACATGTCTTTCTCTCCTCTATCACATGTCTTTCTCTCCTCTATCACATGTCTTTCTCTCCTCTATCACATGTCCTTCTCTCCTCTATCACACGCCCTTCTCTCCTCTATTACGTCTTTCTCTCCTCTGTCATGTCCTTCTCTCCTCTATCACATACTGTTCTCAGGTCGGTTCTCTCCTCTATCACATCTTTCTCTCCACTATCACACGTCCTTCTCACCACTATCACATGTCATTCTCTCATCCATCACGTCTTTCTCTCCTCAATTATCACAAGCCCTTCTCTCCTCTATCACGTCTTTCTCTCCACCATCACATGTCCTTCTCTCCACCATCACATGTCCTTCTCTCCTCTATCGCACGTCAATCTCTCCTCTATCGCACGTCAATCTCTCCTCTATCACATGCTGTTCTCAGGTTGGTTCTCTCCTCTATCACATGCCCTTCTCTCCTATATCACATGTATTTCTCTCCTCTATCACATGTCCTTCTCTCCTATATCACATGTATTTCTCTCCTCTATCACATGTCCTTCTCTCCTATATCACATGTATTTCTCTCCTCTATCACATGCCCTTCTCTCCTATATCACATGTATTTCTCTCCTCTATCACATGTCCTTCTCTCCTCTATCACATGTCCTTCTCTCCTCTATCACGTCCTTCTCTCCTCTATCACATGTTCTTCTCTCCTCTATCACATGTCCTTCTCTCCTCTATCACATGTCCTTCTCTCCTCTATCACATGTCCTTCTCTCCTCTATCATGATGGGCTACTGCATGCACACCAGTAACTAACTCCACTGTGATNTACGAGTTGTGAGTGTCCGAAGAAAACTGACTTTGTTTGACTCATCTGTATGCCTATCTTCATGTCCTGTATAAAACATGGGGTCAACCAACCCCTCCAACCATTATCACCTTCTCCTTCTCTCCTCTATCACATGTCCTTCTCTCCTATATCACATGCTGTTCTCAGGTTGGTTCTCTCCTCTATCACATGTCCTTCACTCCTCTATCACATGTACTTCTCTCCTCTATCACGTCTTTCTCTCCTCTATCACAAGCCCTTCTCTCCTCTATCACGTCTTTCTCTGCTCTATCACATGTCCTTCTCTCCTCTATCACATGTCCTTCTCTCCTCTGTCACATGTCTTTCTCTCCTCTATCACATGTCTTTCTCTCCTCTTGAGCTGTTTTTTTTTTGTAAATTGAAATTTGCTATCGTAAATGTTAGCAACACCTCCGCCTTTGCGGGATGCACGGGGGATATGGTCACTAGTGTAACCAGGAGGTGAGGCCTCATTTAACACAGTAAAATCATCAGGCTTAAGCCATGTTTCAGTCAGGCCAATCACATCAAGATTATGATCAGTGATTAGTTCATTGACTATAACTGCCTTTGAAGTGAGGGATCTAACATTAAGTAACCCTATTTTGAGATGTGAGGTATCACGATCTCTTTCAATAATGGCAGGAATGGAGGAGGTCTTTACCCTAATGAGATTGCTAAGGCGAACACCGCCATGTTTAGTTTTGCCCAACCTAGGTCGAGGCACAGACACAGTCTCAATGGGGATAGCTGAGCTGACTACACTGATTATGCTAGTGGCAGACTCCACTAAGCTGGCAGGTTGGCTAACAGCCTGCTGSCTGGCCTGCACCCTATTTCATTGTGGAGCTAGAGGAGTTAGAGCCCTGTCTATGTTGGTAGATAAGATGAGAGCACCCCTCCAGCTAGGATGGAGTCCGTCACTCCTCAGCAGGTCAGTCTTGGTCCTGTTTGTGGGTGAGTCCCACAAACAGGGTCCTTTCCTACACTGAAATTACCCTTGCCTAACGATTGCGTCTGAAGCTTGCAGCACAGCTGTTGAAGGTGCTGACGAACCATGTCCAAATAAAGCGTCCGGAGTGAAAAAGTTGAATGAGGGGGAAAAAAGTTGAGGGAAAAACTAAAAATATAAACGGTAATTAAAAAGTAAAAAGAAAAAAACGTAAAGTTGTCAGCTAGCAAGTAAGGTTGGCAACAAAACGCACAGCAACAAAACGCACAGCAACAAAACGCACAGCAACAAAACGCACTCTCCTCTATCACATGTCTTTCACTCCTCTATCACATGTCCTTCTCTCCTCTATCACATGTCCTTCTCTCCTCTATCACATGTCTTTCACTCCTCTATCACGTGTCCTTCTCTCCTCTATCACATGTCCTTCTCTCCTCTATCACATGTCCTTCTCTCCTCTATCACATGTCCTTCTCTCCTCTATCACATGTCTTTCACTCCTCTATCACATGTCTTTCNGGCTACTGCATGCACACCAGTAACTAACTCCACTGTGATGGGCTACTGCATGCAGACCAGTAACTAACTCCACTGTGATGGGTTACTGCATGCACACCAGTAACTAACTCCACAGTGATGGGCTACTGCATGCACACCAGTAACTAACTCCATACTCTCCTCTTTCTTCATCTTTCTCACCTCTCAATATCTCTTCCTTTTCTCCATCCCTATTTTTCCTTTCTCTCTTTCTCCCCCTCGCACTCTCGCTCTCTCTCTCTTTACCACCCTGTCACGATCGTCGTAATGAGGAAGAGTGGACCAAGGTGCAGCGTGATAGAAAGACATCTTCTTTTTATTTAGAAGACGAACAAACGAACAAAAAGACGACCGTGAAGCTATACAAACAAAATAGTGCTGACACTAAACACTACACATAGACAATTCCCCACAATAGCCTACTGCCTATGGCTGCCTTAAATATGGCTCCCAATCAGAGACAATGCATGACAGCTGTCTCTGATTGAGAACCATTCAGGCAACCATAGACTTACCTAGACACCTACACTCTACACAAACCTATAACCTCTACCAAAACCCCCTATACCATACAACCACTCAATACAAGGCAAATACACACAAACTATCACATGATAGTTTGTCACACCCTGACCTAACCAAAATATTACAGAAAACAAAGAAACTAAGGCCAGGCCGTGACACTCCCTCCTTCCAGAAGAT
>NW_019946888.1:17526-26779 GCF_002910315.2 Salvelinus sp. IW2-2015 | reverse complement strand
CGTCCACCTGCCTGTAGGTAGGAGACCCTGTAAGTGATGAAAGCAGATGGTTTCCCCACCTATCACCTGGCTACGTAGTAGACGTCACCTACTGCTGTAGGTAGGAGACCCTGTAGTGATGAAAGCAGATGGTTTCCCCACCTATCACCTGGCTAACGTAGTCAGACGTCCCCCTGCTGTAGGTAGAGGAGACCCTGTAGTGATGAAAGCAGAGGGTTTCCCCACCTATCACCTGGCTAACGTAGTAGACGTCCCCTGCTGTAGGTAGAAGGAGACCCTGTAGTGATGAAAAGCAGATGGTTATCCCCACCTAGTCAGATCTGGCTAACGTAGTAGACGTCCACCTGCTGTAGGTAGAAGGAGAACCCTGTAGGATGAAAGCAGATGGTTTCCCCACCTATCACCTGGCTCACGTAGTAGATCGTCCCCCTGCTGTAGGTAGAAGGAGACCCTGTAGTGATGAAAGCAGAGTGGTTTCCCCCACCTTCACCTGGCTTAACATAGTAGAACGTCCCCTGCTGTAGGTAAGAAGGAGACCCTGTAGTGATGAAAGCAGATGGTTTCCCACCTATCACCTGGCTAACGTAGTAGACGTCCACCTGCTGTAGGTAGAAGGAGACCCTGTAGTGATGAAAGCAGATGGTTCCCCACCTATCACCTGGCTAACGTAGTAGAACGTCCCCCTGCTGTAGGTAGAGGAGACCCTGTAGTGATCGAAAGCAGATGGTTCCCACCTATCACCTGGCTAACGTAGTAGACGTCCACCTGCGGTAGGTAGGAGACCCTGTAGTGATGAAAGCAGAATGGTTTCCCCACCTATCACCTGCTTAACGTAGTACGTCCACCTGCCTGTAGGTAGAAGGAGACCCTGTAGTGATGAACAGCAGATGGTTTCCCCCACCTATCACCTGGCTAACGTAGCAGACCGCCCTGCTGTAGGTAGAAGGAGACCCTGTAGTGATGAAAGCAGATGGTTTCCCCCATCACCTCGGCTAACGTAGTCAGACGTCCACCTGCCTGTAGGTAGAAGGAGACCTGTAGTGACGAAAAGCAGATGGTTTACCCCATATCACCTGGCTAACGTAGTAGACGTCCCACGCTGTAGGTAGAAGGAGACCCTGTAGTGATGAAAGCAAGATGGTTTCCCCACCTATCACCTGGCTAACGTAGTAGACGTCCCCCTGCTGTAGGTAGAAGGAGACCCTGTAGTGATGAAGCAGATGGTTCCCCCACCTATACATGGCTAACATAGTAGACGTCCCCTGCTGTAGGTAGAAGGAGACCCTGTAGTGATGAAAGCAGATGGTTTCCCCACCTATCACCTGGCTAACGTAGTAGACGTCCACCTGCTGTAGGTAGAAGGAGACCCTGTAGTGATGAAAGCAGATGGTTTCCCCACCTATCACCTGGCTAACGTAGTAGACGTCCCCTGCTGTAGGTAGAGGAGACCTGTGTGATGATAACAGAATGGTTCCTCCCCACCTATCACCTGGCTAACGTAGTAGACGTCCCCCTGCTGTAGGTAGGAGAACCCTGTAGGTGATAAGCAGATGGTTTCCCCACCTATCACCTGGCTACGTAGTAGACGTCCACCTGCTGTAGGTAGAAGGGAGACCCTGTAGTGATCGAAAGAAGATGGTTTCCCCCACCTATCACTGGCTAACGTAGCAGACGTCCCCCTGCTGTAAGGCATCAGAAGGCAGACCTCGTACACGTCAGCCATCGAACGCAGCTGGTTTTCCCACCTTACCCGCCACTCCTGGTTAACGTGCAACGACGTCACCCTACTCCCGCTGAGGTTAGAGAGGAACCGCACACCCTGTAGTGATGAAAGCGATGGTTTCACCTATCACCTCGCGCTCACACCAGTCGTAGCTCCACCTGCTGTAGGTAGAAGGAGACCTGTGTGATGAAAGCAGATGGTTTTCCCCACCTATCTGTGCTACTCACAACTGAGTAGACGTCCCCCTGCTTGCTGCACGCTAGAGAGGCGACCCTGTAGTGATGACAAGCAGACCTCCGCGCTCTACCTCACACACATATCACCTGGCTCCCAACGTAGTAGACGTGCCCCCTGCTGTAGTGTAGGAGACCAATCGTACGCTGAATGAAAGCAGATATGTTCCCCCTATCACCCTGGCTAACGTAGTAGACCGATCCCCCTGCTGTTAGGTAGAAGAGACCCTGCTATGTGATGAAAGCCAGACGGTTTTTCCCACCTACAACCGTGGCTAACGTGTAGACGACCACCTGATGAAGGTAGCCGCGCACGGTCCTGAGGAGGACAGAGTGGCTCATCTCTACCTCAAACACCTGCTGCTGTACAGGTACACACACACACACCTCCTTCCAAACACCTGCTGCTGTACAGGTTTACCACACCACCTACCTCAAACACCTGTTGCTGTACAGGTACTCAACCACACTCTCCAAACCCTGCGCTGTACGGTACACACACACACCTACCTCCAAACACCTGCTGCTGTACAGGTACACCACCACGGCTACCTCCAACACCTGCCTGCTGTACAGGTACCCACACACACCTACCTCCAAACACCTGCTCTGTAACAGGTACACAACACACACACCTACCTCCAAACAACCTGCTGCTGTACAGGTAACACACAACACCCCTACCTCCAAACACCTGCTGCTGTACTAGGTACACACACAACACCTACCTCCAAACACCTGCTGCTGTACAGGTACACACATCACACTCTTAACCTCCAACACTGCTGCTGTACAGGTTACACACACACACACTACCTCGCAAACACCTGCTGCTGTACAAGGTACACCCACACACACCTACCTCCAAACCCTGCTGCTGTACCGGTACACACACACACACCTACTCCAACACATGCTGCCTGTACAGGTACACAACACACCTACATCCAAAACACCTGTTTGCTGTTTTTTTTGTTTTTTTTTCTTGCTGTACAGGTACAACACACACACACTATCCAAACACCTGGCTGCTGTACAGGTACAACACACACACACTCTAACTCCAAACACCTGCTGCTGTACAGGTACACACCACACACCTACCTCCAAACACCTGCTGCTGTACAAAGGTAACACCACACACACCTACCTCCTAACACCTGCTGCTGTAAGTACACACCACACACTACTCCAAACACTGCTGCTGTACAGGTTACACACACACACCGGTTTGGGATTCCCACTAGGCACACCAACAAAATTCTAAACCTAGTTTATAATTATTCATACATTTTATTCACTCTTTTCAAGATACCCAAGGACACATAGCAGAGCAGAATTAGAATCATAGAAATTATGACGCATGAACAAAACCAGAAGCATGTACTATAAGCAAATGTAGAAAGTACAAAAATGGTAGGTTTGTTTGTTTTATGTTTATTGTTATTTCAGGGCTCTGGCTGGATGCCCTGGTTATATTATGTTTATTGTTAATCTAGGGCTATGGGCTGGAAGCCCCTGGTTATGTTATGTTATTTGTTATTGTTAATTCCAGGGTCTGGGCTAGAAGCCCCTGGTTATATTTCTGTTATTGTATTCCAGGCTCTGGGCTGCAGCCCCTGGTTATGTTATTGTTATTCCAGGCTCTGGGCGGAAGCCCTGGTTTTAATATATGTTTTGTTTGTTATTCCAGGGCTCCTGGGGCCTGTTGCAACAAACTAGGATAGGGAATTAAGCCAGGAATCTTTGTGATCCTGGCTCAATTGATCCGTAATCGGTTGCATAAAGATGGATAGGGGGCGGAAGGATATGTTTATGGTATAAATTACCATGGAATTTAATTCTGTGTGAGGCTAGCCTCTCCAGACAGGCCTAAATTTCAGGATCTATTTAATCTCTCCCTAATGTCAGTCAGCCAGTCACCACAACGGAAACCAATAGTTATTTCACTGCTCACTATACATTGTATCACATATAACTAGACCACTGTTATTATTTAAACGTTTGTGATCATTAATTTCAATGATGTTGGATAAAAAATTGATTTTTAGATGATGTTGCTATCATTTGGACGTCTACTACGTTAGCCAGGTGATAGGTGGGGAAACTCTCTGCTTTCATCACTACAGGGTCTCCTTCTACCTARAGCAGGGGCAGAAACTATTCACCCCCTTTGACTTTTTCCACATGTTGTTGTGTTACAGCCGGAATTTAAAATTAAATTGATATTTGTCACTGGTCTACACACAATACCCCATAATGTCAAAGTGGAATTATGTTTTTCGGAATTTTACCAAATTAATAAAAAATGAGAAACTGAAATGTCTTCAGTCAATAAGTATTCAACAACCCTTTGTTATGGAAAGACTAAATAAGTTCAGCAGTAACAATGTGCTTAACAAGTCACWTAATAAGCTGCATGGACTCAATCCGTGTGCACTAATAGTGTTTAACATGGTTGTTGAATGACTACCTCATCTCTGTACCCCACACATTCAATTATCTGTATTTTAGTGAATTTCAAAACACAGATTCAACCACAAAGACCAGGGAGGTTGTCCAATGCCTTGCAAAGAAGGGCACCTGTTGGTAGATGGGTAAAATGTTTTTAAAGCAGACATTGAATATCCCTTTGGGYAGAGGAATGGGTAGATATATATGTTATCTATCCATCTACTACATTTGCCAGGTGGGGAACCCGTCAGATTAATACGGGTCTCCTTCAACTTGGGATGGGAGGTGGAGTTTCAATTATATGCGTTTTGAAATAAGAAAAGCACTTGCAAATCTGAGATTACTTGTTGCAGGGGCATGGGAATAAATAAATAAAAATTGCACACTGCTTGCCGGTACAGCTTGTGTTTATTTATCTCACGTGTCAGCCGGCTTACCTGGGCCACCTCATGACGGTTCCATCCGAAGACCAGGTCGTTGAAGGATTCTACTCCAGACTCCAGTCTGAACCTGATCACATGGGGGACCTTCTGACCCAGCTTCTCCTCTACCTGGTCTGGGCGGAGGTGTCTGCACCTGTTGTCATACCTGCAGTAGAAGATTGTTCAGTTATATGTGTGAATGAGTGAGTATGTGTATTTCAACATGTCCATGTGTATGTTGGGCTCCCTAGGAGGTCCAGCGGTCTAAGGCACTGCATCTCAGTGCTAGAGGCGTCACTACAGACCCTGGTTCGATTCCAGGCTGTATCACAACCGTCCGTGATTGGGAGTCCCATAGGGAGGCGCACAATTGGCCCAGCATCGTCCGGGTTTGGCCGGGGTAGGCCGTCATTGTAAATAAGAATTTGTGAAATGACTTGCCTAGTTAAATAAAAGTTAAATAAAATAAATAAAAGTTAAATAAAATAAATAAAACTATGTGTGTGTGTGTGTGTGTATGTGTGTGTATGAGTGTGTTTAGCCCACTCACCGCGGTGTCTGTCCGCTGCGTAGGGCCTCTCTCTTCAGTAATTCTAGTCTCTGCTGGCTGCAGAAGCAGTGGTAGGCCTTCCCTGTCTGGAGKAGGGAGTCAGCAGCCTGGCTGTACAGGGACAGCCTCTGGGACTGGAGGTAGGGACCGTACTGGCCTCCTCCACGGGGACTCTCGTCTGGGGGGAGACCTGGGGAGGGTAGGATGGAGATGGATGGTATACATGTTAGCCCCCATTATTACATTGGCAAATGCAATATTGACCATTCCACAGCATGTTCTAGAATGTAAACAATGCTCTGGAACTGAATGTCTAGAATCTGAATTAGATTCCAAATACTTGGAATGTATTGGAAWGCTCACGGGTGCTAACGTCCGTTGTAAAAGTTGYSCAAACTCCTTAATATCTAAATATGTCTCTGCTCCTACCAGCCCACCCCAGCATGAACTCTACAGACTCAGCCACTCCCAGCACCAGTCTGCTCTGGTCTGTGTGTGTGTTATTTAGTCTGTCCTACCAGCCCACTCCAACATATCCTCTATAGACTCTGCAGCTCCCGGCACCAGTCTGCTCTGGTCTGTATCTTCCATACGTAAGATGAAGCTCCCTCCATACTTCTTAGCATAGATATAGTTGTAGAGAGCTGTACGCAGCCCCCCCAGGTGTAGGAAACCTAGAGAGACACGGGTCAACTATAGTTAGTTAGGCTACATGGTGTACACAGTCCAGCTAGGTGGCATCACTACTACTGTAACAGTCCAGCTAGGTAGCATCACTACTACTGTAACAGTCCAGCTAGGTGGCATCACTACTACTGTTAACAGTCCAGCTAGGTGGCACTACTACTGTAACAGTCCAGCTAGGTAGCATCACTACTACTGTAACAGTCCAGCTAGTAGCATCACTACTACTGTAACAGTCCAGCTAGGTAGCATCACTACTACTGTAACAGTCCAGCTAGGTAGGCATCACTACTACTGTAACAGTCCAGCTAGGTGGCATCATATACTGTAACCAGTCAGCTAGGTGGCATCACTACTACTGTAACAGTCAGCTAGGTAGCATCACTACTACTGTAACAGTACAGCTAGGTAGCATCACTACTACTGTAACAGTCCAGCTACGGTGGCATCACTACTACTGTAACAGTCCAGCTAGGTAGCATCACTACTACTGTAACAGTCCAGCTAGGTAGCATCACTACTACTGTAACAGTCCAGCTAGGTAGCATCACTACTACTGTAACAGTACAGCTAGGTGAGCATCACTACTATGTAACAGTCCTGCTAGGTGGCATCACTACTACTGTAACAGTCCAGCTAGGTAGCATCACTACTACTGTAACAGCCCAGCTAGGTACCATCACTACTTACTGTAACAGTCCAGCATCACTACTACTGTAACAGTCCAGCTAGTGGCATACTACTACCTGTAACAGTCCAGCTATGGTGGCATCACTACTTACTGTAACAGTCCAGCTAGCCCCTGGAAGGACGCTGGTTGGGTAATGTGGCCTCACTGTAACAGTAGTGTTATAGCATGTACAGGTTATAGTGTGCTTCCCTAATCCAAATGGCATCCTATTCCCTGTAGTGTACTCCTTTTAGCCACGGCTCAAAACCAACCACCAACCCAAGGGTTGTAGAGCTATATGCACTGCACAGGCTTTAACCCAGCACTAACACACCTGATTATTCAACCGATTGTTTAGCTAATAACAGCCTGTCGTGGGTTCAAATCCCAATCAGTCTACACCCCCCCCCCCAAATTCGCTGCTTATTTTACCTGTTGGACTCGGAGCGAACCTCACTCCACTTCACCATGTTCATGATGATGACAACCTCGTCACATTCAGATGAAAAGCATCTCTTCTGCGAGCTATTCAACCTAATGTATTTTTGCTTTCCGCCGTGTCCACCACTGCGGCTGAAAGTCAATCGTTCTTCAACAACACTGGGGTATCGAGTTTATGGACGTTCCTTCCTGTACTGTATTGGCAACACCGCTTACACATTTTTATTGTAAGGCATCTGGATGGTGTGCTGAGATGTATAAACAATGAAGAAGCATGATAATAATTAGCTAACTACCGAAGTTAACAAAACAAAGTTATACATGTGTTCCACTCGCCACAGACAGCTAGCTAGCTAATGAACGCGGAAACGTTAGCACCACGAGGAGAGGGGAAAACCGGCATCTTGACATTGCTCTTACAAATTTCATTCTACCGATGTTTGCTATTTAGGATCGATTTGCGTTGTTGATTAATCCTTTTTGAAGTTGACACGTCAACTGTACCGGGCTCTCTTACACATGCAATCACATGACGTCATCACACCACTTCCTGGTTTGCTCTGTTCAAAATAAAAGTCCGCTCACCGATAAAAGCGCAGTGTGAAAACCTTAATGATGGGACTATTGATACCCAGAACACAAAGGGTGGTCGGATCCGAACGAAGGTATATTATTTAGAAAATAGTTTTATGACGCCACACTTTCTGCACATTGTTGTTTAAACAAGTCGCTTTATTGACTATAGTATAAGCTTCTSTCTAAAGCATCTTAAATAATGCCCTCGATTCAGTTTTTGACAGCAAAAAAGGGAAACAGGATGGAAAGTGCGATCCTGCAATGGGTAACTGATTGTAGTTGCCTACGAAGACTCGCGGCTAACCTCTGCGCTGTGGAGATTTGATGAATAGTCTGGAAACAACGCAAATAAACATCAAACACTGCTTTTCATTGATGACCAGCAGATGTCACTAATGTGGATTGTGTTAAAGCTCAGCGTAATGAACAATCTTATTAAGGCAGAATTTGGTGAAAGCCTCGGTTTCCCATCACTAGAATATCTTACCCTGAGAGGTTCGCTGTGGGTGTGAACAATTATAATTGTAACATAGTTGATTGACGACTGTTGTAAACAGGCTGAAGGATCCCTTATTAGAGTAACTAAGGTAGTCATGTGAAATGTATGCTTTTTTTATTGGTCCGTTTGAATAAATGTTTTTGTGCGCTCTGATTGGTTGCAGGTATGACGCCGCACCTCCACCGGTTTCCTAGAAAATGGTGGTACATTCACTCATCTGTAACATTCCCTGCCAGGGGACAGAGGGAAAGTCATGCAGAGACAGTGCTAATCAGACCCTTAGACAACAGGTTTCCTGTGCAGAAAGATCTGTCCTCATCATACTGAACAGACAGACACACACATAGCAGGATGGAGGGCACTAACATGTGTTAATACACACACACACACACACACACATCTCTTCATGTTGTTGTGTTTTATCATCTCTTCATGTTGTTGTTGTTGTGTTTTATCATCTCGTATATTCAGTATTCACCCTGCCAGAAGACACCAGCCCTACCTTTACGCTTGTTTACACTGCGCTGCACTGGAGGCGGAATACAATCATGGTTGCATTAATAAGACACTGTGGAGCCTGCGCTAGATATGGGTCAGAAAACAAACCTTAATGCAGGGTGGGATATGCCACTGTACTCCAAATGTTACCTTTATCGACACTGTTCCATCGAGAAGATTGAAATACTGCTGGTTTTCCCAGAAAACTGCCCCTTTCGTGCTCATGCTAGCTAGCAGGAGCCACAGCAGCCTTCATTGGCACTGTCATTCCAAAATGGCTGCGGTGGCAACTACTAGCTAGCATGAGGACGAAAAGGGGCATTTTTCCCTGGAAAACTAGCAGTACTTCAATCTTCTCGATGGGCGCAGTGTGGATAGGTAAAATTTGGAGTACAAGTGGAATATTATTGATTATTATTTGACCATGCTTGTCATTTATGAACATTTTGAAAATCTTGGCTCTCTCTAATTCTCTCCTTCTCTCTTTCTTTCTCTCTCTCGGA
>NW_019946888.1:4903-17501 GCF_002910315.2 Salvelinus sp. IW2-2015 | reverse complement strand
CACACTGCGCTTTTATCGGTGAGCGGACTTTTATTTTGAACAGAGCAAACCAGGAAGTGGTGTGTATGACGCTATGTGATTGCATGTGTAGAGAGCCCGGTACAGTTGACGGTCAACTTCAAAAAGGATTAAATCAACAACGCAAATCGATCCTAAACAGCAAACATCGGTAAAATTAATTTGTAAGAGCAATGTCAAGATGCCGGTTTTCCCCTCTCCTCGTGGTGCTAACGTTTCGCGTTCATTAGCTAGCTAGCTGTCTGTAGCGAGTGGAACACATGGATAACTTTGTTTTGTTAATTCGGTAGTTAGCTAATTATTATCATGCTTCTGTCATTGTTTATACATCTCAGCACACCATCCAGATGCCTTCAAATAAAAACGTGTAAGCGGTGTTGCAATACAGTACAGGAAGGACGTCCATAAACTCGATACCCCAGTGTTGTTAAAGAACGCATTGACTTTCAGCCGCAGTGGTGGACACGGCGGAAAGCAAAAATACATTAGGTTGAATAGCTCGCAGAAAGAGATGCTTTTCATCTGAATGTGACGAGGTTGGTCATCGTCATGAACATGGTGAAGTGAGAGTGAGGTTCGCTCCGAGTCCAACAGGTAAAATAATGCAGCGAATTTGGGGGGGTGTAGACTGATTGGGATTTGAACCCACGACAGGCTGTTATTAGCTAAACAATCGTTTGAATAATCAGGTGTGTTAGTGCTGGGTTAAAGCCTGCGCAGTGCATATTGCTCTACAACCCTTGGGTTGGTGGTTGGTTTTTGAGCCGTGGCTAAAGGAGTACACTACAGGGAATAGGATGCCATTTGGATTAGGGACACACACTATAACCTGTACATGCTATAACACTACTGTTACAGTGAGGCCACATTACCAACAGCGTCCTTCCAGGGGCTAGCTGGACTGTTACAGTAGTAGTGATGCCACCTAGCTGGACTGTTACAGTAGTAGTGATGCCACCTAGCTGGACTGTTAACAGTAGTAGTGATGCCACCTAGCTGGACTGTACAGTAGTAGTGATGCCACCTAGCTGGACTGTTACAGTAGTAGTGATGCTACCTAACTGGACTGTTACAGTAGTAGTGATGCCACCTAGCTGGACTGTTACAGTAGTAGTGAATCGCTACCTAGCTGGACTGTTACAGTAGTAGTGATGCTACCTAGCTTGGACTGTTACAGTAGTAGTGATGCCACCTAGCTGGACTGTTACAGTAGTAGTGATGCTACCTAGCTGTACTGTTAAGTAGTAGTGATGCTACCTAGCTGTACTGTTACAGTAGTAGTGATGCTACCTAGCTGTACTGTTACAGTAGTAGTGATGCACCTAGCTGGACTGTTACAGTAGTAGTGATGCTACCTAGCTGGACTGTTACAGTAGTAGTGATGCTACTAGCTGGACTGTTACAGTAGTAGTGATGCCACCTAGCTGGACTGTTACAGTAGTAGTGATGCACTGCTGGACTGTTACAGTAGTAGTGATGCTGGACTGTTACAGTAGTAGTGATGCTACCTAACTGGACTGTTACAGTAGTAGTGATGCTACCTAGCTGGACTGTTACAGTGATGCCACCTAGCTGGACTGTTACAGTAGTAGTGATGCCACCTAGCTGGACTGTTACAGTAGTAGTGATGCCACTAGCTGGACTGTTACAGTAGTAGTGATGCTACCTAGCTGGACTGTTACAGTAGTAGTGATGCCCCTAGCTGGACTGTGTACACCATGTAGCCTAACTAACTATAGTTGACCCGTGTCTCTCTAGGTTTCCTACACCTGGGGGGGCTGCGTACAGCTCTCTACAACTATATCTATGCTAAGAGTATGGAGGGAGCTTCATCTTACGTATGGAAGATACAGACCAGAGCAGACTGGTGCCGGGAGCTGCAGAGTCTATAGAGGATATGTTGGAGTGGGCTGGTAGGACAGACTAAATAACACACACACAGACCAGAGCAGACTGGTGCTGGGAGTGGCTGAGTCTGTAGAGTTCATGCTGGGGTGGGCTGGTAGAGCAGAGACATATTTAGATATTAGGAGTTTGCTCAACTTTTTACACGGACGTTAGCACCCGTGAGCATTCCAATAACATCCAAGTATTTGGAATCTAATTCAGATTCTTAGACATTCAGTTCAGAGCATTGTTTCATTCTAGAACAGCTGTGGAATGGTCAATATTGCATTTGCCAATGTAATAATGGGGGCTAACATGTATACCATCCATCTCCATTCCTACCTCCCCAGGTCTCCCCCCAGACGAGAGTCCCCGTGGAGGAGGCCAGTACGGTCCCTACCTCCAGTCCCAGAGGCTGTCCCTGTACAGCCAGGCTGCTATCCCTTCTCCAGACAGGGAAGGCCTACCACTGCTTCTGCAGCCAGCAGAGACTAGAATTACTGAAGAGAGAGGCCCTACGCAGCGGACAGACACCCGCGGTGAGTGGGCTAAACACACTCATACACACACATACACACACACACACACACAATAGTTTTATTTATTTTATTTAACTTTTATTTATTTTATTTAACTTTTATTTAACTAGGCAAGTCATTTCACAAATTCTTATTTACATGACGGCCAACCCGGCAACCCGGACGATGCTGGGCCAATTGTGCGCTCCCTATGGGACTCCAATCCGGACGGTTGTGATACAGCCTGGAATCGAACCAGGGTCTGTAGTGACGCCTCTAGCACTGAGATGCAGTGCCTTAGACCGCTGGACCTCCTAGGGAGCCCAAACATACACATGGACATGTTGAAAACACATACTCACTCATTCACACATATAACTGAAACAATCTTCTACTGCAGGTATGACAACAGGTGCAGACATCCGCCGCAGACAGGTAGAGAGAAAGCTGGGTCAGAAGGTCCCCATGTGATCAGGTTCAGACTGGAGTCTGGGAGTAGAATCCTTCAACGACCTGGTCTTCGGATGGAACCATCATGAGGTGGCCCAGGTAAGCGCGGCTGACACGTGAGATAAATAAACACAAGCTGTACCGGCAAGCAGTGTGCAATTTTATTTATTTATTCCCGATGCCCTCGCAACAAGTAATCTTCAGATTTGGCAAGTGCTTTTCTTATTTCAAAACGCATATAATTGAAACTCCACCTCCATCCCAAGTTGAAGGAGACCCGTATTAATCTGACGGGTTCTCCCACCTGGCAAATGTAAGTAGATGGATAGATTAACATATATATCTACCCATTCCTCTTCCCAAAGGGATATTCAATGTCTGCTTTAAAAACATTTTACCCATCTACCAACAGGTGCCCTTCTTTGTGCAAGGCATTGGACAACCTCCCTGGTCTTTGTGGTTGAATCTGTGTTTTGAAAATTCACTAAAATACAGATAATTGAATGTGTGGGGTACAGAGATGAGGTAGTCATTCAACAACCATGTTAAACACTATTAGTGCACAGGATTGAGTCCATTGCAGCTTATTATGTGACTTGTTAAGCACATTGTTACTGCTGAACTTATTTTAGTCTTTCCATAACAAAGGGTTGTTGAATACTTATTGACTGCAAGACATTTCAGTTTCTCATTTTTATTAATTTGGTAAAATTCCGAAAAACATAATTCACTTTTGACATTATGGGGTATTGTGTGTTAGACCAGTGACAAATATCAATTTAATTTTAATTCCGGCTGTACACAACAACATTTGGAAAAAGTCAAAGGGGGTGAATAGTTTCTGCCCCTGCTATAGGTAGAAGGAGACCCTGTAGTGATGAAAGCAGAGAGTTTCCCACCTATCACCTGGCCTAACGTAGTAGACGTCCACGCTGCTGTAGGTAGGAGACCTGTAGTGATGAAAGCAGATGGTTTCCCACCTATCACCTGGCTAACGTAGCAGACGTCCACTGCCTGTAGGTAGGAGAACCCTGTAGTGATGAAAGCAGATGGTTTCCCCACTATCACCTGGCTAACGTAGTAGACCGTCCCCCTGCTGTAGGTAGAAGGAGACCCTGTAGTGATGAAGCAGAGGGTTTCCCCACCTATCACCTGGCTAACGTAGTTAGACGTCCCCCTGCTGTAGGTAGAAGGAGACCCTGTAGTGATGAAAGCAGATGGTTTCCACACCTATCACCTGGCTAACGTAGTAGACGTCCACCTGCTGTAGGTAGAAGGAGACCCTGTAGTGATGAAAGCAGATGGTTTCCCAACCTATCACCTGGTAACGTAGTAGACGTCCCCTGCTGTAGGTAGAAGGAGACCCTGTAGTGATGAAGCAGATGGTTCCCCCACCTATCACCTGGCTAACATAGTAGACGTCCCCTGCTGTAGGTAGAAGGAGACCCTGTAGTGATAAAGCACGATGGTTTCCCCCTATCACCTGGCTAACGTAGTAGACGTCCACCTGCTGTAGGTAGAAGGAGACCCGTGTAGTGATGAAAGCAGATGGTTTCCCCACCTATCACCTGGCTAACGTAGTAGACGACTCCCCCTGCTGTAGGTAGAAGGAACCCTGTAGTGATGAAAGCAGATGGTTCCCCCACCTATCACCTGGCTTAACGTAGTAGACGTCCCCTGCTGTAGGTAGGAGCCCTGTAGTGATGAAAAGCAGAATGGTTTCCCACCTATCACCTGGCTAACGTAGTAGACGTCCACCTGCTGTAGGTAGAAGGAGAACCTGTAGTGATGAAAGCAGATGGTTTCCCACCTATCACCTGGCTAACGTAGCAGACGTCCCCCTGCTGTAGGTAGAAGGAGACCCTGGTAGTGATGAAAGCAGATGGTTTCCCCACCTATCACTGGCTAACGTAGCAGAACGTCCACCTGCTGTAGGTAGAAGGAGACCTTAGTGATGAAAGCAGATGGTTTCCCCACCTATCACCTGGCTAACGTAGTGACGTCCACCTGCTGTAGGTAGAAAGAGACCTGTAGTGATGAAAGCAGATGGTTTCCCCACCTATCACCTGGCTAACGTAGTAGACGTCCCCTGCTGTAGGTAGAAGGAACCCTGTAGTAGAGAAAAGCAGATGGTTCGCCCACCTATCCACCTGGCTTTAACATAGTAGACGTCCCAACTGCTGTACAGGTAGAGGATGACCTGTAGTGATGAAAGCAGATGGTTTCCCACACTTCCACCTGGCTAAACGATAAGACTCCACCTCTTAGGTTAAAGAGACCTGTAGATATAAGATGAAAGCAGAATGGTTTCCCACCATATCACCTGGCTAACGATAGACGTCCCCCTGCTGTAGTAAGAAGGGAGACCTGTAGTGGATGAAAGCGATGGTTCCTACTAACCACCTAATAGCAGCTGAACGTAGTAGACGTCCCCCTGCTGTAGGTATGGGACCTCTTAGTGATGCAAAGCAGATGGTATTCCCCACTATCACTGGCTAACGTACCGCTCAAGACCTCCACCCGCTGTATAGAAGGAGAGACCCTGTAGTGAGAAAGCAGATGGTTTCCTCCACCTATCACCTGGCAGGTAAATCGTGCAAGAAGCCTCTGCTGTCAGGTAGTAGGAGACCCTGTAGTGTGAAAAGCAGATGGTTTCCCCAGCCTATCACCTGGCTAACGTTGCACGCAGTTCCACCTGCTGTAGGTAGAAAGGAGACCCTGTAGTGATGAACGCAATGTTTCCCCACCTATCACCTGGTAACGTATAGTAGACGTCCACCGATGTAGAATAGATAGAGAGACCCTGTATGATGGAAAGCGAAATGGTTTCCCCACGATATCACCTGGCTAACGTAGATAACAAGATCCTGCATAAGATAGGTAGAAAGGAGACCCTGTAGTGATAAAGCAGATGGTTTCCCCACCTACACGCTGGCTAACGTGTAGACGTCCTGCCTGTAGGTAGGAGACCGTGTAGTGATTGAAGAAGATGGTTCCCCACCTATCACTGGCTACACGTAGTAGACGTCCCCTGCTGTAGGTAAAGAAGGAGACCCTGTAGTGATGAATGCAGACGGTTTTTTCCCGCACCTACACCTGGCTAACGTAGTAGACGACCACCTGAATGAGGTTCAGCCAACGTCTGAGAGGGATCAGAGTGGCTCATCTCTACCTGCCAAACATCCTGCTGCTGTACAGGTACACATACACACAACCTACTCCAAACACCTGCTGCTTGTCACAGGTACACACCACACACCTACCTCAAACACCTGTTGCTGTACAGGTACACACAACACACGCTACCTCCAAACACCTGCTGCTGTACAGGTACACACACACACGCTACTCCAAACACCTGCTGCTGTACAGGTTACACACACACACTACCTCCAACACCTGCTTGCTGTAACAGGTTACACACAACACCTACCTCCAACACCTGCTGCGTACAGGTATCACACACACACACCTACCTTCCAAAACACCTGCTGCTGTAACAGGTACACAACACTACCTACCTCAAACACCTGCTGCTTGTACAGGTACACACACACACCTACCTCCACACACTGCTGCTGTACAGGTACACACACACACACCTACCTCGAAACACCTGCTGCTGTAAACAGGTACACACACACAGCACCTACCTCCAAACACTGCTGCTGTAGCAGGTTACACACACACACACCTACCTCGTGTGAAAACCTTAATGATGGGACTATTGATACCCAGAACACAAAGGGTGGTCGGATCCGAACGAAGGTATATTATTTAGAAAATAGTTTTATGACGCCACACTTTCTGCACATTGTTGTTTAAACAAGTCGCTTTATTGACTATAGTATAAGCTTCTCTCTAAAGCATCTTAAATAATGCCCTCGATTCAGTTTTTGACAGCAAAAAAGGGAAACAGGATGGAAAGTGCGATCCTGCAATGGGTAACTGATTGTAGTTGCCTACGAAGACTCGCGGCTAACCTCTGCGCTGTGGAGATTTGATGAATAGTCTGGAAACAACGCAAATAAACACCTAACACTGCTTTTCATTGATGACCAGCAGATGTCACTAATGTGGATTGTGTTAAAGCTCAGCGTAATGAACAATCTTATTAAGGCACAATTTGGTGAAAGCCTCGGTTTCCCATCACTAGAATATCTTACCCTGAGAGGTTCGCTGTGGGTGTCAACAATTATAATTGTAACATAGTTGATTGACGACTGTTGTAAACAGGCTGAAGGAACCCTTATTAGAGTAACTAAGGTAGTCATGGGAAATGTATGCTTTTTTTTATTGGTCCGTTTGAATAAATGTTTTTGTGTGCTTTGATTGGTTGCAGGTATGACGCCGCACCTCCACCGGTTTCCTAGAAAATGGTGGGACACACTCATCTGTAACATTCCCTGCCAGGGGACAGAGGGAAAGCCATGCAGAGACACTGCTGCTGTCACCAATGGGTGTATATTCAGTATTCACCCTGCCAGAAGACACCAGCCCTACCTTTACGCTTGTTTACACTGCGCTGCACTGGAGGTGGAATACAATCATGGTTGCATTAATAAGACACTGTGGAGCCTGCGCAAGATATGGGTCAGAAAACAAACCTCAATGCAGGGTGGGATATGCCACTGTACTCCAAATGTTACCTTTATCGACACTGCTCCATCGAGAAGATTGAAATACTGCTAGTTTTCCCAGAAAACTGCCCTTTTTGTGCTCATGCTAGCTAGCAGGAACCACAGCAGCCTTCATTGACACTGTCATTCCAAAATGGCTGCGGTGGCAGTTACTAGCTAGCATGAGGACGAAAAGGGGCATTTTTCCCTGGAAAACTAGCAGTACTTCAATCTTCTCGATGGGCGCAGTGTGTATAGGTAAAATTTGAAGTACAAGTGGCATATCCCATCCCTGCATTGAGGTACGTTTTCAGACCTATATCTCGCGCTGGCGCCACGGTGTCTTAATGTAACCATGATTGCTTTCTGACCCCAGTGCAGCTCAGTGACTTGATGTATCCATGACTGCTTTCTGACCCCAGTGCAGCTCAGTGTCTTAATGTAACCATGCTTGCTTTCTGACCCCAGTGCAGCTCAGTGTCTTGATGTAACCATGACTGCTTCATGACCCCAGTGCAGCTCAGTGTAAACAAGCGTATTGGTATCTACATTATTAAAATAAACAAAAGTATTTTTCTGTGGCGGCCTATAGAGGAAAAACTGGTATTATATCACACACACACACACACACACATAATCAACTTTAACTGGTTTGTCTTGATTCATCATTTGAAGCACAGCTCTCTCAGCTCTCTCCTGTGTGAGAGGAATTTCCCATCCAGATCCACCTTGATCTCCCTGGGACATCTTTATTGGTTTTGTTGATCTATATCATCATGATATAACCAATAACATTTACCATCATCACCAATAACACTGATATAATCAATACCATTTACCGTCATCACCAATAACATTTACCATCATCACCAATAACATGTACCATCATCACCAATACCATTTACCATCATCACCAATAACATGTACCATCATCACCAATACCATTTACCGTCATCACCACAAACACTGATATAACCAATACCATTTACCGTCATCACCAATAACATTTACCATCATCACCACAAACACTGACGGTAAATCAATACTATTTACCGTCATCACCACAAACACTGATATAATCAATAACCTTTACCGTCATCACCAATACCATTTACCGTCATCACCAATAACACTGATATAATCAATACCATTTACCGTCATCACCAATAACATTTACCATCATCACCAATAACACTGATATAATCAATACCATTTACCGTCATCACCAATACCATTTACCGTCATCACCAATAACACTGATATAATCAATACCATTTACCATCATTGTCAATTTTTTATTATCTTTTTTTTTAATGTATTTTTATTTTACTAGGCAAGTCAGTTAAGAACAAATTCTTATTTACAATGACGGCCTAGGAACCGTTGGTTAACTGCCTTGTTCAGGGGCAGAACGACAGATTTTACCTTGTCAGCTCAGGGTAGCTTTCGGTTACTAGTCCAACGCTCTAACCACTAGGCTACGCTGCCACCAATAACATTTACCATCATCACCAATAACATTTACCATCATCACCAATAACATTTACCATCATCACCAATAACATTTACCATCATCATTTACCGGTCATCACCAATATCATAGCACACTACACCCAGGAACACACAGTAGCACCCTTTGTTATACGGCACAAGTAAAACAGACAAACTAGGGGTTCAGGTGTCCGGACACAACAGCCACAGGGCGTTGTCAATTTAACCATGGATCAGTGTGTTACTGTATTCAAAGGGCAACTGTACACACACACAGAGAGAGAGAGAGAGAGAGACACACACACACACACACACACACACAGAGAGAGAGACACACACACACCTATAGAGCAGTAATATGCCTCAGGCCCTTATAACTAGAGATGATACACACCCTCGTTCTTTCACAACATCATCTTGTGTCTGAGGAAACACAGCAGCTTATTGGTTGACCTGCGTCTCAGGTATCAGTACACCTCCACGGAGACAGACGGAGGAAGCAACACAAACGCTAACACACCTACCGACCAGACTGACTGACACGGCTAAAACCCTTTCTCAGGTAAGCTTTGATTTTTACCTTCATTATAAAAGCCTTGCATATAAAAAAAAAACAACGAATCGGAGTGGAGAGAGTGTGGAGGTTGACATAATGACTGCTTACAGGTTACACACCCTGTTATTAGACTGAGACRGAATTCAGAGGTTTTTGCCTGGGTGTGTAAGTCGGTTTTGTTTGTTGTTTGTGTTACAGGTGAATGGTGTCGCGTTTAGCTATCAAACAACATGCAGTTGAGGAGTAGGAAGATTACAGTTATTTCATATATATKATCWATTTACTTCTGTTTTGTTCTTAATAACAGATCAACCCTCTTGTTTATAGTTTGTTGTGAACAGTTCTTTCTTACTTAATCAATTCATCAGCACAGTCAACCAGAACGACAATGCAGGTCTCTCACCCTTCACATGGCCGTGACTCGGAGTAGAAAATCACATCAAGTGGAAATATTGAAGTCATTTTTTTTATTTAAAAAAATTCGATAATTTTTTATGAACATTCTTTAAATATAGTATTTTATTATTGACAATAAGCCAGCATTTCTATTGTGTTGAGTTGGCATTAAGAATTTTTTATCAAATTGTTTACATCAGTTTTGTAACAGGTCTGTTACCAGTCAGCAGCATTGTGTTGGTGAGTAGGTCTGTTATTACAGTCTATGTTACCAGTCAGTAGTATTGTGTTGGTGAGGAGGTCTGTTATTACAGTCTATGTTACCAGTCAGTAAGTATTGTGTTGTGAGGGTCTGTTATTACAGTCTATGTTACCAGTCAGTAGTATTGTGTTGGTGAGGAGTCTGTTATTACAGTCTATGTTATAGTCAGCCGTAGATTGTGTTGGTGAGTGGTCTGTTATTACAGTCTATGTTACCAGTCAGTAGTATTGTGTTGTTGAGTAAGGTCTGTTATTACAGTCTATGTGTACCAGTCAGTAAGTATTGTGTTGGTGAGGAGGTCTGTTATTACAGTCTATGTTACATCAGTAAGTAAATTGTGTTAGTGAGGAGGTCTGTTATTACAGTCTATGTTACCAGTCAGTAGTATTGTGTTGGTGAGTAGGTCTGTTATTACAGTCTATGTTACAGTCAGTAGTATTGTGGTTGGTGAGTAGGTGTGTTATTACAGTCTATGTTACCAGTCAGTAGTATGTGTTGTTGAGTAGGTGTGTTATTACAGTCTATGTTACCAGTCAGTAAGTATTGTGTTAGTGAGGAGTCTGTTATTACAGTCTATGTTACCAGTCAGTAGTATTGTGTTGTGTGAGTAAGGTCTGTTATTACAGTCTATGTTAATCAGTCAGTATATTGTGGTTGGTGAGTAGGTCTGTTATTACAGTCTATGTTTACAAGCAGTATATGTGTTGGTGAGTAGGTTCTGTTATAGTCTATGTTACAGTCAGTAGTATGTGTTGTTGAGTAGGTCTGTTATTACGTCTATGTTACATCAGTAGTATTGTGTTGGTGAGTAGGTCTGTTTCTATGGTAACAGGTAACATCCCAGGTGGGAGATTATGGTTCTACCTCTGGAGAATAACATGAGGCTCGTTAGTTCGTCAGGTAGAATACTACTGTTTTGTCGGCCTAAGAACAACCTGTATATCCACATCCGACACTCAACTAATGTAATATCTCTGAGCCAGGCACTGATGGTTAAATCAACTACTGTTCACTGATGGTTAATCCACTATGTTCCTGATGGTTAAATCCACTGCTGTTCACTGATGGTTAAATCCACTGCTGTTCACTGATGGTTATATCCATTACTGTTCACTGATGGTTAATGACCATGTACTGTTCACTGATGGTTTAAATCCACTACTGTTCACTGATGGTTAAATCCACTACTGTTCACTGACTGGTTAAATCCCTGCTGTCACTGATGGTTAAATCCACTGCTGTTCTGAAGTGGTTAAATCCATTACTGTTCACTGTGGTTAAATAACTTACTGCTGTTCACTGTATGGTTAAATCCACTACTGTTCACTGATGGTTAATCCACTACTGTTCACTGATGGTTAAATCCACTACTGTTCACTGATGGTTCTAATCCACACTGTTCACTGATGGTTAAAATCCACTAGCTGTTTACTGATGGTTAAATCATCTGTTCACTGATGTTACTCTCGTATGATGTTAAAATCCACTGCTGTTTCACTGATGGTTAAATAGAACTACTGTTTCAACTGATGGTTAATACTACTGTTCCTGATGGTAAATCCAGCTGTACTGCTGGTTACCACTGCTTTTTTCACTGATGGTTAAATCCACTACTGTTCCTGATGGTAAATCCACTGCTGTTCACTGATGGTTAAAATCTCACTCTGTTCACTGATGTTAAATCCACTGCTGTTCACTGATTGGTTTAAATCCACTGCTGTTCATCTGATGGTTAAATCACTCTAGTTCACTGATGTTAAAATCACTTGCTTCATGATGGTTAAATCCACTCTGTTCACTGATGGTTAAATCCATTCTGTTCACTGATGGTTAAATCCACTTGCTGTTCCTGATGGTTAAAATCACTGCTGTTCACTGATGGTTAAATCACTAGCTGTTCACTGAAACTTGGTTAAATAGCTACTGTTCACTGATGGTTAAATCCACTACTGTTTCCTGATGGTTAAATCCACAGCTTGCTGTTTTCACTGATGCGTTAATCCCCTTAGCCTGTTCACTGATGGTTAAATCCACTGCTTGTTACTGATGGTTAAATAGAACTCACTGTTACCTGTGTAACTAGGAAACACTGTTCAATGATGGTTAAATACTACTGTTCACCTGATGGTTAATCCACTGCTGTTCAACTGATGGTAAATGAACTACTGTTTCACTGATGGTTAAATCCACTGCTGTTTACTACTGACTGGTTTAATCATTACTCGTTCACTGATGGTTAAATCCATTACTTCTGTTCCACTGATGGTAAATCCATGCTGTTTACTTGATGGTTAAAATCCATAGCTGTTACTGATTGGTAAATGCCACTACTGTTCACTTGATGGTGTAAACACATGTTCAAGTAATCCACTATAACTCGTTCACTGATGATTAATCCACT